>NW_023396733.1:0-151666 GCF_011125445.2 Fundulus heteroclitus | reverse complement strand
CACCGATTAGGTTTGGAATTTCCTTCTTCATGCTAACTGTGTGGATGGAGCTAAAGTTTAGGACCCGTTTTCAGCAGCTGATGGATTCCTCCTCTTCATCAGAACTCGTTGCAGGGTTTCCCCAGAAAACTGGCTAAGCCTGCAGCTCTGCATAGGAGATGCTAATGCTAGCTTAGCATGTAGCATAGGAGGTTTTTTTTTTTTTTTTTTTTTTTTTTTTTTTTTTATTACAGAAATTAGAAAGAATACAGTTCACACGTTTGCATGAAGGGAAAACAAAAACAGTCAAAATAAAATAAAATACATAAAAGACACATTTCAACAACAACAATTAAAGTAAATAGCCAGAGTAACAAAAATAAATATTAGTCAAATGAATTATAAAGTTAAAGTAGATAAATGTTGTAACCCTTTTGATGCTGATTTACCCTTTAATCCAGAGATGCAGATTATATAATTTTTTAAGTCAATTTTAAAAACACTGAAAAGAGGTTTGTTCTTCATAAATTTTGATTTATGGATGAAGAATTTACCAAGCAAAATAAATAGATTGACTATATATTGTATAGAGGGGTTTGAGTCAGAGAAATAAAAGAAAATGTCAAAACTGGATAAAGAATGTTTGAGCCAAAGTGACCATTAATAAAGCATTGCATATCATTCCACAGAGAAGAGCTATGTGAACAACTATAGAATAAATGGTCTAATGTTTCTATGTCCAAAGAGGCAGAAGGAGCATTTTACATCTACAGTGGGGATACATTTTGAAATAAGCTCATACAGGGGTAATAATGGTGAAGGATTTTAAATGTTATTTCTTTTACTTTGTTTGTAATTAAAAATGTATGTGGGTTACTCCACGCTCTATTCCTGTTAATGTTTTCATACAGGGGGGACCATTTGTACCTGGAGGCAGGGATAGAGTTTGCACATATAAGGTTTTTAATTACTTTGTTGTTGACTTTTCTGTCTAGAAAAGATAAACCATTTATCGAAATATTGCTGGAGACAAAAACAGTCATTTGATCCAAATCTTTCTCGTCTCTAAGTAGGGTGATGATCCCATGGAGTATGGCTCTGGTTACAACGTCAAATTCTTTTCTTGGAGGATGGAAGTGAAATTTATGAGTGAATTCGTCATATGTTAAAATTTGTTTTGAGTTATTAACAGTTGGGCTACCAGAACAATATCATGTTTAAACCAGTTTTCTATAAAGAAATCTTTTTTCTATGTATGATGCATATTGTCCCAGATAAAACATTTATGAGGGGAGAAATTGTGTTTGTATAAAAGCGCCCAGCAAGTTAGAGCCTGTTTATGGAAGTTTGACAGTTTGATTGGCAGTCTGTTGATGGAGTACGGGCACTGAAGTAAGAATGTGATTTTTGCCGAGTTTTTCAAAGATGAAGTTTGGAACAATGTTCCACAGACTGTTGGATTTTTTCAGGAATCTTTAAACCAGTTAATTTTTAATATCTCATAAAAAGAGAGAAGTTTATTACCGATAAACCCCCTTCCTCAATTTTATTAGTCAAGATTGTTTTTTCTGATTTTATGGGGCTTCTTCCTCCATATAAAGTTATATAATAGCTTGTCTAGATTAGCACAGTGAACTTTAGGTATTTCTATAGATGTAAATAAATATGCTGCTCTTGAGAGACCTTCTGCTTTAGAAAGCAGAACCCTGCCAATGTAGATAAATCTCTTGTAAGCCAAGAATCAAATTTTTATTAATAGAGTTGTACAGTAAAGAAAGGATTACTCTCTGTTATTAAATTGTGATTATTAAATCGTTGATGGAGAAGTTGGGAGGACAGAAAACTGTTATTAAGCGAGCCGCTCTGTGGATGCGACGAGCGCCGCTTCGCCATCACCGGAAGTCTGTAGCATAGGAGGTGCTAATGCTAGCTTAGCATGTTGCATAGGAGGTGCTAATGCTAGCTTAGCATGTAGCACAGAGGTGCTAATGCTATCTTAGCATGCAGCTTAGGAGGTGCTAATGCTAGCTTAGCATGTAGCACAGAGGTGCTAATGCTAGCTTAGCATGTAGCACAGAGGTGATAATGCTAGTTTAGCATGTATCTTAGGAGGTGCTAATGCTAGCTTAGCATGTAGCACAGAGGTGATATCCATAGTAGAGGCAGATTTAAAAATGGAAATACAAAGTAACATTGATAAGGAAAAAAAGAATAAGTGAATGATAATAATGAAACAATAATTAACACAGCAACAGGGGAATTCATATGTTAGGATTGTTGTACATCAGTGGGCAATTCATTAGTATTTCCGTCAGGTATTTGTATGATTTCATACATTTAAGAGATGTCATATATCTTGAATTCAGATTAAAAAAAAAAAAGACAAAAAAAAAAAAAAAATATATATATATATATATATATATATATATATATATATATATATATATATATATATATATAATATATATATATATATATATATAATATATATATATATATATATATATATATAGGCTGCACAGTGGCGCAGTGGGTAGCGCTGTTGCCTTGCAGCAAGAAGGTCCTGGGTTCAAGTACACCCTGGGTCTTTCTGCATGGAGTCTGCATGTTCTCCCTGTGCATGCGTGGTTCTCTCCGGGTACTCCGGCTTCCTCCCACAGTCCAAAAACATGACTGTTAGGTTAATTGGCTTCTCCAAATTGTACTTAGGTGTGAGTGTGTGTGTGAATGGTTGTTTGTCCTGTTTGTCTCTCTGTGTTGCCCTGCGACAGAGTGGCGACCTGTCCAGGGTGTACCCCCGCCTCTCGCCCAGTGAACGCTGGAGATAGGCACCAGAAACCCCCGTGACCCCATGAGGGACTAAGCGGTTTGGAAAATGGATGGATGGATGGATGTTAAGGTAATTTAGATAGAGCTAATTCTTTGATTTAACTACTACTTTCTTATTGTTTATTTTGCATCATCGTTTCTTGTTTCGTGTCTTGTTTGTTAAAACAAGACACAATGTCTTGGCATTTTTCATGTTCTGGTGCCTCACAACCTGCCAGGTAAAATGGATTGTTGAATGATCGGACTACGGCTCCCAGCATGCAACACGGCCTAATACCAGAAAAGATACCTGAGACAAGGCCGAGGGGAAGTGTATACAGAGCCCTTTAGGGGACATGGGGAAAATATATATTTTTTTTGCGTTACCTCAGAATACTTTTGCGTTCCCTCGCAAAGGTTTTCGCGTTCCTTAGAGGAATGGCTGATTTATTTGTTGTGGTCTCTTGTCATTCACACAACAGTAAACCGTGAGAGCCGACATGAGTTTTGAAACTGCAAAGCTTTGTCTTAAGCGGAAGATCAGACGTGCATCTATCTACACAGCACAGCGCATACAGAAAGCTATGGTGCATTCAGGAGCATGGGACATTAGAAGTTTCAGAATAAAAGCTAGCAGGTGTGCATAATCAAAAAATAACAGAAATACAATTATAGAGCATTCAGTATTGTAAGAAAGCCCACACTGTTTCTGGATAGACACAATATTGTATGAGTGAGTTCTGTTTTATGCCTCTTTCCTTGTAGGGAAGCTTAAAGTATAATGCTGTCGCCTCAAACGTACTTTTAAAGAACAGCAGCAGAAAAGGTAATTTTTAACTTACCACTGTGATCTCTGTTAGCGCTGTCCATAAGCAAGCTGCGGCCGCGGTGCATTCTGGGAAAGCGGCCAGCTGACGCAGGCTCGTTTCCGGGGAGGCAGGCCTTAGCCAATAGTTGTGAAGCTTTGCCGGTGACACCGCCCCCCTCTCCCCCCTCCCTCCCTGCCATCGTATTAACATTAACAGCTGCAGTCAGACCAAGCGGAAAAAGAGGAAGTAATAAAACACGAAGCACAAATACACGAAGTGGAAAAAGAGGAGGTAAAAAAACACCAAGTAGAAATACATGAAGTGGAAATACACGAAGTGGAAAAAGAAGAAGTAAAAAAACACGAAGTAGAAATACACAAAGTGGAAAAAGAGGAAGTAAAAAAACACCAAGTAGAAATACAAGAAGTGGAAAAAAGGGAGAAGGAAATAAAAAGGGCAGGCAAAAATTGGGTTGGTAAAAAATCAGTTAGAAAAGTTAGAGGCAGAAATAAATGATTGTTTCAGAAATATAAGTTTAAAATAAATTAGAAATATTTATGGTGGAGGAAAAACATGCTTTAGAAATGTTGCTTTAAAAACAAGAAGTAGAAATACACAAAGTGGAAAAAGGGGAAAAGGAAATAAAAGGGCAGGCGTAAATCCTTTGGGTAAAAAAACAGCTAGAAAAGTTAGAGGCAGAAATAAATATATGTTTCAGAAATATAAGTTTAAAATAAAATAGAAAGAAATATTTATGGTGGAGTAAAAACATGCTTTAAAAATGTTGCTTTAAATACAAGAACTAGAAATACACGAAGTGGAAAAAGGAGAAAAGGAAATAAAAGGGCAGGTGTAAATCCTTTGGGTAAAAAAACAGCTAGAAATGTTAGAGGCAGAAATAAATGATTGTTTCAGAAATACAAGGGTTAAAAATAAGTCAGCATAAAAGCAAGAAGAAAAGTAAAAATAAAAGTGTAAGTTTAAATATATATTTTTTGATGAATAATTGATGAATTGTTGAAGAAATATCTTATTTTTATTATTTTGTCACATTAAATGGCACACAAATTAATATTATTAGACACTTTTCTTAAGCCATTTTATATTATTAAGTCCTTCATTTATTTCTGTGTGTATTTTTAATTATGGCAGGATTGGTCCTCCATACTTTTCAACTTCTTCTATTATAATATTGTTGTCGCAGGTTTTTTTTGTAGTTATCTATTTTAGGGATAAATGTTTCAATTTGATTAAGAAAGGTGTGAGATTCTGATTCTGAGAATTTGGAGGTATATAAATTGCTATCAAATTTAAAGATCTCTGTTGATATTAATGCGGTACCGCGCACGTGACGTCACCGTCTCAAGAGCAACGCCCCTTTTGCCGCTTAGGTAGGACATACAGGTAGAGAACGCCCGTAGCAACCAGCTATTACACGCACAACAGAACCAGCGATCTGACCGACTTTACAGCCGTTAAACTTTCCCAAGACGATGTCCCAGGCACACGGTTTACTGGTCGCACTGTCGAAGAACGCACCAACCTTCAGCTCAAACGATGGCTTGAGTGTCGAGGGCTTAAAAAGACTGGAAAACTGGCCGAGTTGATGAACGGTTGGCTTTGTTTTTTTTTCCTGCGCGGCGATCATGGCAGCGTCGGCGGTTTTGTTTGCAATCACCGTCCAGGAATGGGTATATGTTTAATGTTTGTCTCATTTGAAATGTTTTTGAGTAAGCTATCCTGGTAGCAGGGTATCATGTTAGCGCCTGCTACCATGATAGCCTATATGCTATCATGGTAGCAGGCGCTACTTTATTAACATGTCGGCCACCAAAATACTCTTACCTTCCCTTGATGTCGCTGGAATTGGGTCAGGATGTTCTTCGGTTGGGCCCTTTCCTCCGACAAAATGCTTGCTACATATGTACTTGAATTTGGTAACTTTTTCCGGGTTGAACTGTTGTGTAGGCCGACCGCCCCGGTGTACCAAGCGCGCACATTTCTCCTCGGCAGTCTTGAAGAAAACATCCTTCATATGCGGCCGATCAGCGTACCTCGAGTCGCTGTTGCACGTTCCATAGCAACAATGTTTAAAAACCATGGTCTTAGATTTGGAAAAAGCAGTCGTTTACCGAGTAAAACCAAGGGTAACGCACGTCTCTTTTAAAGCGAAACAGCGGCGGGTTTCCGGAGTTTGCCCCACTGCGTACCACGTGATGTGACGTCATCGTGACGTTGTGTTTCTAAAAATAGCTCGCGCGCGGTACCCCATTTTTCATTGCTGGTTTCAACATTGTTTATTATTAAGGATTGGATAGAATTCTGTTGTCTTCTTTTTTCCAGATTACAGAAGTAGGCCGTGGTTTTTTTTTTCTCCTTCCTCGATCCATTTCACTCTTGATCTAATAAAGGCCCCTTTGGCCCTTTGAATATACATTTCATCCAGTTTAGGTTGGAGGATTCGTATTTTTGTTTGTCTTCAATTGAGGGGTTGGGTTTATTGCAATATATATATTTAGTTGTACAATATCAAGTTCTCTTCTTTGGAGTTCTTTTTTAATTTGTTTACTGAAGGAGAGAGAAAATTGCCTGATGCTGTACTTTAGGAATTCCCATTTTGAACTGGGTCATTTAATTTTTCAGAGTGCTTTATATTCTGGATTAATTCTTAAATTTTTTGGCAGTAGGTGTCATTTTTTAGAAGACTGTAGTTAACTTTCCAATATTTATTTGCGCCTGGTTTCCAGTTTTGAGGTTATATTTGTAAGGAAATAAGACTATGGTCAGTTAATGGTGCAGCAGAAATGTCTGAGTTTATGTCACTGATTAATAATAATTTGTTATAAGCCAATGATCAAGTCTTGATTTGCTATTTGAACTAAACCATGAACATTTTATACAATTGGGATTAAGATGACGCCACACGTCTACTAGATTTTGTTCATTGCAAAAATTGTTCAATATTTTGTTTGGATAACTTGAGTTATGTTTAGAAGGCCATTTATCATGAAATTCATCTTGGACGAGGTTGAGATCTCCACCAATTACAACATTGTTTGTTGAGTAAAGTGATTTTAGGTGGTCTAAGTTTGGGGTTATTTCTTCTAGCAATAATTTGTTCTGGTTTGGATTATTATAACCACATATATTCATCAAAATAAGAGTTATGCTATCCAGACAGACAGTGAGGAATAACCAGTGATCATTTCATCCATTTTACCCGAGATTACCTGACCTTGGAAGTTTTTTAGAAGAATAGCTAGTCCTGCTGATCTTGAAGAACCATGACGAAAATAAGCTTCATCTCCCCATTGTTTAGTCCAGAAGTTATCATATTTTGAGTGAGTTTCTTGTGAGAATATTATATTTGCATTTTGCCCTTTACAAGATAAAACTAAACTTTTCCTTTTAGTCAAATCTCTTAGACCCCTTGCATTAACAGAAATAAGCGAGAGTTCACTTTTTAAGTTAATCATAAGGAATTAATACAATAACAAAATGGTAGAAATTTTTTTCAAATAAGGTTGACCAGTATTTGAATGGGTTTTACCTGAGAATAAATTAAACTGTAAGTAGCATAACTCCTGCACTGATAAGGTTATTTGAAGTTAGAAATGTCCTGTAGAACTATTGTGTCTCTTAGGAGAAACTCTTTGGCCATTGATATATGGCATATGGATTTTTAAATACCGCCTTTATTCCAGCTTTCCGTGCTTGCTCTGCTTTGGGCCACAGGGCCAGTGGGGCTTCTCGGTCTTCTTTGGTGAGGTCCTCAGAGAAACGCATGTTGAGCTTCCTGCAGATGGGGTGTTGTTTAGTGGATAGCCAGAGTTCATCCACGAAGACTCGTCCTGAAAACTGTACAATAATCTGCCGTGGGTGGTTGGTGTTGTTTGGGCCAAGACAGTGTACAGTGTCGAGGATAGTGTCCATCTTCTATTTCCAATGCGGCATAATCTGTTTAATGAGATTCACGACTTCCTGTCTTGTCTTCCTCCTTTTGCTCTTTTAAGCCTTTAATGCGCAGATTCCATCTTCGTAATATGGCGCTCTGATTCTGCCGCTTTTTTTTTTCAAAATGTTGGACCTTTGTCAGCTCGGCGTTTGTGATTTTAAGTTGAGCAATTTCATTTTCCATCATTTTTTTTTCTTAAAATATTGAATTTCAGCTCTATTGAACTCCACCGCTTTGGCAATATTTGCGTGTTCTGTTTCATGTGTGTTCTGCTTGTTTTGTTTCATTTCTTCTCCAAAGTTCAGCATAATTTTCTGTAGATTTTCAACTGCTTCTAAAATCTTGGCATTTGATGCATTAGAACTGACCTCATCGTCGCCCTTAGTCTTTTTGTGGGGTTCATATATAATGATCAGGTCATTGAGTTCCAGCATAACCGAGTTCATAACAGTTAATTAATAAATGCATTTGTAGTATAAATCATTATGGGCTTATAGCTCCAGCATCACTATCCATTGGAATTATATCTGTTATAGCTATAAATTGAGTTAAATGTCTTATTATTAAAATTATAATACCAAATTATAATTAATAATAATAATCATATTCAATCAGCTTCTGGCATAATCCGCCCCTGCTTTAAAGTCACATTGATAAACACATTGCTTCTTACCTGGCTCTGGATGGGCATCATTCCTCTGCATTTCTGTTCCTAGACCTGTTCCTGACTCGTCAGTTTTAAAAAAATATTTACTAATAAAATCCTTCAAGCCTTTGGTGTCATCTTCTGCACGTGTGATTCTTAGTTTGCAGCGGAACTGTTATGCCAGAAAAGTGTTTGAATATGATTATTATTATTAATTATGATGTGTTATAATTTTAAAAATTGGTCATTCAAACTTAAATGGTAGCTATAATAAATATGGTTGAAATGGTGGTGATCCCAGGGCTATAAGCTTGTAATGATTAATACCAATAATGTGTTTATTAATTAGCTGTTATGAACTAATTTATGCTGGAACAGGGTGATCTGATCATTTTAAATAAATGAAAATAAGTCAAAAATGGATTAAAATGAAAGGTAGCAATTCACATTCAAGATGTCGGCACTTGACGTAGCAGCATTGAAAGACAAAAAAAGCTTCGGGAACTCGATGGACACTTCCCTGTTTTTCAACAAGCTAGCTAACAGCTTAGCAACGCTGCACCTTCCCAAGATGGCCACTATGACGACACACGACCTACAACCTTGTGAGATGCGAAAAGGGGGAGGTCTTAATGACGTAATCAGCGCCTACGCTAATGTGGGGGGTGCCTTGACCATGGAAGCGGTCTAAATGAGGAATTCAAAGAAAGTGTGCAAACTAGAAGAGGGATGCACAAAGAGATTGAAACTGAAGATAAGAAGAAGAAAAGAATGAAAAGGTCAGCTCTTGGCGGAGCCACTTATAAGAACCACAAACTAAAACACAGCCAAAATCACTTACAAAATGCATACACATGCATCAGAAATATCCAGCAGTTAAACTCTGTCTTGGAGTGATTAAGCATTAAACTAAATCCTAATAGGTTCTGCCCAAAATATATATCACCTTATGGGTGAAAAGAGAAATAAAAAGGGGAATCTTTTCTTTACTCTGACGTTGCCTCAGCGGGTGTCCTGGTCTCGGGTCCGCGAATCTGGTCTCAGCTTGGGCGGGGCCGGTCCTTCAGTCAGCGAAGAAACGGGAGGAGAAATCCCTTCATCTCTCTGGACGTTTCAGACGCTTTGTTCGGCCAAAGACGAAAGCGTGGTCACTTTGACGACCACTGGGAGATAAGCAGCTCTCAGTCTTTGATCGAAGTGGATTCAAAAGTACTTTTTTAAGTCAACCTCCTGCACATTAAAGCAGGGATTAATTTGCTTCGGAGCTTCTCGATCCAGCGAGAAATCGAGCTAGTGGCACGTGGGGAAAATCCCAACGGGATGAACAGCTGTGTGTGTCTTCCCAGTCTGGCAGAGTGCAAGTAAAGTAGGCAGATTTTAGTGTGCCCAGTGCTTTTAAAACCCTACTTAGCAACGTTATCTCATTGTTATGGCCGCTGGCCATTTTGACCGTGTTGCATGATGGGAGTCGGTGGCCATTTTGACCATATTGCATCATGGAAAATGTGGCCTGTCACTTCCTGAAATGGTGTAACACTGGGACCCATAATTACCTCGATGCTGAAACACGGAGAGAATTGCATTAATTACAGTAGAAAGTTAAATCCCGAATCTACCATGTGACCAGAACAGTTCGGGGGGCTTAGCGCACACGCCTTCAAATTGAAATATGTGTGTTAGCAAAGAGATGATCATGTTTTTGAACAAAAATAGTGCAGCCAAATGAAGACTCTCTCCCTCATGCTCGCTGACAGGAGTCCAGGCACGTAAAGCTCTTGTTTTTACGACCGTGGTCAATTAGATATCTGCTCGGCAGGAAGAAATCTTCCCATCAAACTGTTTTAAATGTACCAATCCACTGAGGTGCTCCAAGCAATCATGGTCGTACAATGGGCTCTTCTGTGCCCTATGGTGGGTGCCTTCTGCACAAGAAACGGCTCTCAGAGCAGCTAGCTTAACAAACATGCTACTATCCTCCCGCTTCATGCCACTGGCAGAAAGTGTGAGAAATGTAGGAATTTGCCACAAGAAATGCAGGTGATTGGTACACTGGACGATGGATAAAACTTTTGCAGACAGTCCCCGTTGCTCATGGAATGTGCTCCAACCCAGCTGTAGACACAAACTAAGGGGGCCTTCTATTTTTTCTAGGGTACACAGTTATTGCGCAAACATTTTATTTGCTTCAGCCTGAAAGGCTGTGTGACCACTCTACAGTGCTGCAAAAAAAATCTCAAGAAAATCCCAAAATAAAAAGTGTTGCTAACCTGGGTTATTTGGAACATATAGGACTGGGAAAACAGCTTTGGGTGAGTTAACATTTTCACATCATTTAGTGAGTTTTTGGAAGGAATTAATCAGTTGTGGCAGAATAGTCAAAACTTCTACATTTAAATTAAGACATCTCCTTGCACTCATTTTATTACTGTATTTTTTGGACTATAAAAGACACTTAAAGTCCTTAAGTTTTCTCAAAAATTGATGGTGCACCGTTGCGCTGGATGTCTCCACATGGACACATGAGGCATATTGGACAATGCCTAACATTTTGTTTTAAAGCATGGCTGAAAAGGTCAATATTCTGTCATCAGCACTTTAAGGTAAAAAAGGTAGCTCTAAGAACTTAATTCTTGTAGGGGTTATAACAGTCATGCCATTTAATTCTGTGTTTTACTGTTCTGCATGTTCTTTCAAAGAATTTAATCCAACAAAATTTCCAAATATATATTTATTAAAATGTGCCTGAGTTCAGGCTTAGATCAAAACATTTTCTAATGTGCATAATGTGTTTCAATGTTTCTTGCAGATGTTCAGCAGAAGCTGATTGTTAAAGAAGCTTCTTTAGACCACAAACCTCCTGATGACCTGCATGACCCAAAGCCCCCCCACATCAAGGAGGAACAGGAGGGAGTCTACATCAGTCTGCCAGGAGAGCAGCTCAATGGGAAGGAGGTGATTAATGCCATCAGGTTTCCAGTCTCTGCTCCTCCCATAAAGAGTCTGGATGATGAACAGTCTCTGCTGCTCTCACAGCTTTGTCCAGACCAAATTAAAGGCAGAGAGCTTCCAGAAGAGAATGATGGAGAAGAATCCATCAGGATACAAGATCATGGAGATGCTTCCACTTCTTCAGAGGCAGAAGACACTGAAGAGGAAGAGGACACTGAAGAGGACAGTGATGTAGAGCACCCTCTCTCTGAGCTGAAACAATTGTCAGACTCTGGATATAAGAAATGTTCTACAGAGAAGAAAAATGTGGAGTCATCTACGAAAGGCCGCAGAGGAGTGAAGATTAGTTGCAAAGACTGTGGCAAAACATTTACTGGAAAATCAACTTTAAACACACACATGACAATCCATACAGGAGAGAAGCCTTTCTGTTGTGTTCTGTGTGGACAAAGATTTAGTCGAAAATCAGCTTTAAACACACACATGAGAATCCATACAGGAGAGAAGCCTTTCTGTTGTGATCTATGTGAACAAAGGTTTAGCTTCAAACATACTTTAAACACACACATGAGAATACATACAGGACAGAAGCCTTTCTGTTGCGATCTATGTGGAAAAAGATTTAGCGTCAAATGTAATTTAAACACACACATGACAATCCATACAGGAGAGAGGCCTTTCTGTTGTGATCTTTGTGGAAAAAGACTTAGCCAAAAATCACATTTAAACAGACACATGAGAATCCATACAGGACAGAAGCCTTTCTGTTGTGATCTATGTGGACAAAGATTTAGTCGAAAAGGAACTTTAAACACACACATGAGAATCCATACAGGACAGAAGCCTTTCTGTTGTGTTCTATGTGGACAAAGATTTAGCGAGAAAGGAACTTTAAACACACACATAAGAATCCATACAGGGCAGAAGCCTTTCTGTTGTGATCTGTGTGGACAAAGCTTTAGTCGAAAAGGAACTTTAAACACACACATGACAAGCCATACAGGAGAGAAGCCTTTCTGTTGTAATCTATGTGAACAAAGATTTAGCCAAAAATCACATTTAAACAGACACATGAGAATCCATACAGGACAGAAACCTTTCTGTTGTGATCAGTGTGAGCAAAGATTTAGTCACAAATCAACTTTAAACACACACATGAGAATCCATACAGGACAGAAGCCTTTCTGTTGCGATCTATGTGGAAAACGCTTTAGACTACAAAATCATTTAAACACACACGTGAGAATCCATACAAAAGAGAAGCCTTTCTGTTGTGATCTATGTGGAAAAAGATTTAGCCAAAAAGGATATTTAAACATACACAGGAGAATCCATACAGGACAGAAGCCTTTCTGTTGTGATCTATGTGGACAAAGATTTGCCCAAAAAGGAGGTTTAAAGAGTCACATGGGAATCCACACAGAAGAGAAGCCTTTTTGTTGTGATCTATGTGGAAAAAGATTTATCGAGAAAGGATATTTAAACAGACACATGAGAATCCATACAGGACAGAAGCCTGTCTGTTGTGATCTATGTGGACAAAGATTTAGCCAAAAAGGAAATTTAAACGCTCACATGAGAATCCACACAGGACAGAAGCCTTTCTGTTGTGATCTTTGTGGACAAAGATTTAGAGACAAATCTGCTTTAACTAAACACATGAGAATCCATACATGACAGAGGGCTTTCTGTTGTGATATGCATGGATAAAGCTTTAGTCAAAAAGGAAATTTAAACACACATGACAATCCATACAGGACAGAAGCTTCTGTGTTGTGATCTATGAGGACAAAGCTTTAGCCTCAAATTTTGTTTAAACACACACATGAAAATCCATACAGGACAGAAGCCTTTCTGTTGTGATCTATGTGGACAAACATTTAGCCTAAAAGATCATTTAAAGACACATATGAGAAACCATAAAACGCAAGACAAGGAAAGTTTCTGAATAGCACATTTCAGTACAAGGGCAATGCAAATGTTTTACATGAAAAAAATAAAAAAAATAGTTGGAATAAAAGTGATACAAAATAAAACTGGAAAACAGAAACTAAGAGTAAATAATGATTTTATAATCAATAGGACTACAAATATAAACTAATGTTTCAATTAAAAGTTTAACTAGAACATTTAAAGTCAGTCTTAAGCAAATGTCTTTATAATCATCATTTAGAAGAACTCAGTCTTCTGGATGTTTGTTCCAGAGAGGTAGAATATAGGAAGTCAGCTTCCTACAACAAGTTGTAAAGCGCTTTGGGGTAGTCAGTCCAGTTAAAGTGCTATACAAGTACAAGCAAATTACCAGATTAGGCATGAATCAGAAGAATTTAGTGGTCTGGAGGGTTGAAACGCTGATAACAAATCTGTCATGTATTTAGGTGCTAAGCCATGCGGGGATTTTATAGACTAAAACAAGTATTTTAAAGTCTATTGATTGAGATACAGGGAGCCAGCGTAAGGACTAGGTAGATGTTCTCTGCTTTCTTAGTCTTAGTGCGGACGCGAGCAGCAGCATTCTGGATCAACTGCAGTTGTCTTATTTTATTTTATTTTTTTTTTTGGTGAAGCTGCGAGAAAACAATTTCAGTTTTTGATTTCTACTAAAATTAAATGCATGGATTAGTTTTCCATAACCTGCTGAGACATCAGTCCTTTAATCCTGAGAATGTTCTTCAGGTGAAGGCAAGACAACTGGTGAGGAAATATTTAAGGTAGTTGATGCTTTTCTGACTGAAGCGAGACTGAGCTGGAAAAATGTCTCTGTTTGTACGGATGGCTCAGCAGTGATGACCGGCCCAAAGAGTGGAGTTGAAGCGAGGATAAAATCCATCAATCCATGCGTTATAGCTACCCACTGTGTCCTGCATCAGCAGGCACTAGCTTCCAGAGACATGGACCCAGATCTTCTGTTCTGAACACAGCTATCACTGCAGTTAACTTTATCCAGAGCTTTGAAATCACGGCTTTTAGGTCAACTTTTCTGGATGCTGAACATGACGCACTGCTTAATAACTGAGGTGTGATGGTTGTCTCGTGGGAAAATGTTGCAGAGTTTTTGAGATACACAGAGAAATGGCTGAATTTATGAGAGGAAAAAATGGACATTGATAAAAATGGACTTTGTTCATTTCTTTCATGATCCAGACTGCATTGCCAAGTTAGCCTATCTAACAGACATATTCAACATATTGAACAGCCTCAACCTCCATCCAAGGAGGCTACACATCTATCCTTGAATTTAGTGACAAAATCACCACCTTTATGAAGAAGAAGAATAGAAGATGGAATAACAGACATGTTCCCCCAACTGACTGACTTTTTAATCAATGAGAAGCTGTCTGTTGCTATTGTGAGGGATGTTGTGACTTCACACCTAACATCACTGTGTGAGAACTTCAGCTCATATTTCTCTGATGTGAACACTGATGCCTGGGACTGGGTGCTGATCCATTTTCACCTGCTGCAACAAGAAATGGCTTAAGAGGTAAAACAGAAGAACAGCTCTTGGAGTTATCTTGTGACAGAACATTGAAGGCCAGATTCCAACAGGAAAATCATGCAAACTTTTGGGCCTCCCTCTCACATGAGTATCCTGAACTGGCTGCTGAGGCCATGAAAATATTGCTGCTGTTTTGTTAGAATTATTTTTATTATTCTCTACATGTTTACTTTTATTTACCATGTTTATGGCATTTATCACATATTTACTCATTACTATTAAAAAGGTTTTAAGGTTTGAGTTTATTCAGACAAAGTGTTTTTCAGATGACTAATATCTCTCTTATGTATTATTGTGTTTATTATTATTGTCATTTATTTACTGGAACATATACCATGCTTCATCTTAGCTCATACTAAGTTTTTCAACTGTCTCTCTTATCATTGCAGAAGGCCTGCAGAGATATAACTCTTTTTCCAAGACCTGAACTGAACTGTGTGAATGGCGTTGTATTATCTTGAATGTCACATCATAAATGGTTTGTAATTAGGGACCTCCCTGAACACAATAAAGAGAGAGGAAGCACAGGGTGTGTTTTCAGAGCAGTAAGGAGTTGTAACTGAGCACATCTCTGCTGTTCTCCTCTCAAATAAAACCAAACTAACGCTTGTTGTCTTTCTTCCCTTGTGTTGTTTAATGAATGTTTTAGGTATTTGAACCTGACATGTTTCCAACCACTTACCTCTGTGGATCAACATTTTCAACTCTGACTGTAATGAAGAACAAATGCAGAGCTAGTTTACAAGTGGAAGATGATCTTAGAGTTTGTCATCCATGCCTCCAAGAATAAACTGTGTGGGGAGAGACAGGCTCATCCTTCTCACTAATTGTCAAGAGGTTATTGATGTCATTGATGAATGGCTTGACTGTGTAACAAAGCCTGAAGCAGATATTGATAACTGGGAGTTGGTTCCACAGGAGAGGAGCCTGATAGCTAAAGGATCTGCCTCCCATTCTGGTTTTAGAGACTCTAGGAACCACCAGCAGACCTGCAGTCTGAGAGCGAAGTGCTCTGTTAGGAACATACGGGGTAATCAGAGCTCTGATATATGATGGAGCTTGATTATTATAGAATCAGCTGCACCTGTTAGAAAATCTAAACTCTCCTGAGTTCCCTAATGTGTTTTTCTTCTGCTTTGACTCTAGATTGAGAGAAGTAGCTATTTTAATCCACAAAAACGTTAGTTTTACAATATTAGACAAAATTATAGATCCCAAAGGTAGATTCATTACAATAACATCTGTTCACAAACAAAAGTTATGTATTGTCAGTTTATGTGGTCCAAATGTTGATGACCCCTCATTCTATTACAAACTTTTATGCACTTTCAAAGAAGTTGGATTGTTCTCCTTTTATTGGGGGTGACCTCAACTTTGGTCTAATTGAGGAAAAAGGTTGATTACAACAGGGAGTCAGCTTGGTTGGCTGTCAATAAATGTAGTCAAACAACACATGAGTGATTTTGGTCTTTGTGATATATGGCGATCTCTTCATCCTAACAGTAAGGAATATACTTTATTTTTAAATGTCCATCTTTCCTACTCTCGTTAGGACTACTTCTTAATCAAAAACTCGCTGCTGTCTGACATTTCAGATGCTGTAATACATCTTATTGCTGTCAGTGATCATGCTCCTGTTTATTTAACCCTAATAAATAAAAAAGTAACCCCACAAAACAAAACCTGGAGATTTAATACATCGTTGCTTAAGGAGGAAGAATTTATCAAACATTTTAAAGCAGAGTGGGCTTCATATTTGGAATACAATGATCGACCAGGGACCTCAGCATCTAACCTCTGGAAGGCAGGGAAATCATTGATGAAGTGAAAATAATTTGTTTCTAATCTGATAAAAAGAAGATAAAAAAGGATTCAAGAATTAGAAGAACATTTAAGTTACTAGAAACCTCCCAGGAAGAGGGTAAGCTGGGTAAAATCTGTAAAGTAAAATTAGAATTAAACCAATATATTAAAGCAAAAGGTAATGAATAAACCAAGTTGAATAACAGCTTTATTTTGTTGTTTTACAGATCTGACAGTCTGATAAAACCACTGAGCTATATAATACACTGGAGTGCTAATCACCGTCTGTTTGAACGAGTCGCTTTGAAGCCACCAGCCGCCATATTGGTACTCCCTATTTCCCCCCAGTAACTAGGGAATATGTGCGCTACAGCATCGAATAACGAGGATTTTCTCATGTTCAGGGGGGGCTTAAGACTTTTAAAATGTCAAATGCCATATACTTTTATGTTATGTTCTAAAAATATCAAGTACTGAGAAAGTCATGTGCTGAAATATTTTGCATTTTATTCATTTAAATATATATGTTTAAAATTTATAAATATATAAATAACAATATACAAAACATATATTTACATATGTGTATACATATATATACATATATACATATACACGTACTTATATATACATTTATATATATTTAATATGAATTGTCATGTTAGGCTTAAGGTGTCGGGCCCACATGCAGAATCACACTCGGTTACACAGGTATAAGTTAAGAATTTTATTGACTCGAGAGGTTCAGACAGCAGAACCAGTCTGCGGAACGGGGAGACAACTCAGAGACGGTAGAACGGTCTGGGGAACGAGGAGACGGCTCGGGCAGGCTCGGGAACAGGGAACCGGATCGTTCTAGGAGCAAGGTAAGTGGTTAGTGCTAGAATAGGCTAACAGAGATGACTACAGAGCGTAAGCTTACCACAAGGTGCGAGAGAACACGGCCGGGAAGGTTGTGTGTGTAAGGACTCAGCTTGATGTTGATGGCAGGTGTTCGGGTTGCCGTTGAGCGGGGCGAGGAGGTCCGAGCAGCACCGTGGTACCGAGATCCAGAACAGCGAGGGGAACCGGAGGTCGTAGGAGTGAGCCTTGGATCCAGGTTCGACTCGGGAGGAGGTCGAAGGAACAGAAGAGTCACGAAGGGGATCTTGGAGCTCGAGAAGGTAACCTTTAGGGAAACACAGAGACAAAGCTTTAGCGTCGAGGGAAAAACTGGCGAGAGGTCGTGGCTGCTGAAGCATACCGCAACGAAAACACTCTGGCGTCCTCTCGCTGTTCGAACGCTGTTCTTGTAGTCACTCGAGTGCTGCTGGATGAGTCGCAGGTGTGCGTCTCCGCCCTCCAGTCAACCACGAACACCTGTGAAGGAAAAATAGCAGGACTGGCCGGGAGCTGCACAGCCCTGCTGTCTGAGTCCTGACATGAATAACATGTAAAATATTTCAGCACCTAATTTCCTAGTAGTTGATAGTGTTAGTACATCCACTGACTGTAGAATTATCTGTGAAACGTTTTCACAGAGCCAGAAAACTGCTTGTTATTCCAATCAAATCCTGTGGGATTCTGTGAGAGTCGGGAGTAGCAAGATGGCGGCCAGTGACTTCAGTTTTTCGGCAAAATCAGCACTCCAGTGTATTATATAGCTCAGTGGATAAAACCAGTGAATGCAGTTATTTCCTGTTTAACTTTGAAGCAGAGCTGGTGGAAGTATCAGTGCTCCCTCTAGTGGATGGGGTAGTTGTTGCAGACAGTAACTGAGGTGGGACCCTGCACAGACTTTAAGCACCTTCTTTATTTTCCTCCACAGGCTGCAGAGTCTGTTTAGATTAACATGTATTATTCATTCATGTTTCTCCTGATAAAATGTGTAAAATAATGTGCACTAAATGTGAGACCTCCTGCAACTTTACACTTGTTTAGCTCAGATGACTTAAACTCTAACGCTGTGAAGTGACTTAGTGAAAACAAAGACTGGTCATAGAGGGAAAGTGTTTCAGCTGTGTGATCAAACAGCTCAGTCTGTAGAAAGTATTCTGTGTGGTCTGTAGGGTCATTTCTCTGAAGGCTCCTGAAGACCAACAAGCTAACAAGGAAAATCAACGAGAAAAAGCTTGAAACAAGTGTTGACCTGTTGGATGGTCACTACAACATGAAACCAAAGTTAAGCTGAAATGGTTCTGCTAAGTTCTGGTTGCTGATAAACTGTTGGACATGATGGTTTCAAAGTGTAAAGTTCTCAGACAAGCAAATGAAGAAGAAAAGGCAACAGTTCTTGATCTCCATTCAGAGAAAAAGCATCAGAGACAGACAGGTTTCTCCTGAGACCCTGGTCTAAAGAGCAGCTGCTCCACTGTGAAGGTTCTGATGACAAAGCTGTGATTCTGGTGTCCCCTGATGTCAGCTTCAGTTTCTTCATGGATCAGATGGACAGACAGACTGTAGAGACGTGTTCTGGCCTCAGTTACCCAGAAATCCAGCCCTGCTGCTAGAACCTGCTTTGCCCCGCCCTATAACAGGAAGTGGAAGCCTTTACTTCCTGTTTGACAGTCTGACCTTTGACCTGACCCGGTCTGGATGGAGGAAGCACATGGAGCAAGCCTTTGATTTGATCCAGTAGTCAGAATGAAAACTTGCTCTTCAGGGCTTTAAGTGGAGCAGCAGGTGAATGTCCAAACACTAAGTCAGCAGGACTAAAACCTGGGGACTCTTTAGTTGCTTCACTGGGAAACGAGGACACCAGCAGAGAATCAGTGAGATGTCTGCATGTTTTGGTGACTGGGACTGAGTAACCACACAGGCTGGCTACAGTGTGGGGGGGCTGGTTCCTCTCAGGACCCCCAGACTCAGATAGTTTTTACCTTGGCTTGTTTCTGAAGAGCCCTGCAGACGTTCTCCTGTGTTCCTCTTTGTCTGGGTTCCCAAAGCCAGCAGAACAAGCTGTGCAGCGTTCTAGTCCTCGGGTCAGAACCAGCCTCTCCATGGGTTGTTGGTGATAAAGCACAGCCCTGCAGCAGGAGGCCACGGACGATGAGAGGGGCTCTGAGCTGCAGCTCCTTGAGTCGTGTGACGTTCTGTTTGTGTTGCTGCAGCTTTCTGAATGTACCGTGTTTGTTCTGCTTCTTCTTCTTCATGTGTATTTATGAAGCCACGCCTCAGTGACATATATTTATGTACACTGGAGAAAAATCTGATAAAATAATGGAACACTAACTGCATGACTTTTAGTTTCATTATTATTATTATTATAGCTACTACTACTATTATTAATATTTTAGCTAGAGATAAACACTTTTAAAAGTTTTCTGGCTTCCAGGACTTTATTTTATATTTGCATTAAGTTGATATAAATGTATTAAAAACTGGACCTGTTGTATATTTCAGAGCAATGTTCATATCTATCTATCTATCTATCTATCTATCTATCTATCTATCTATCTAATGTTATCTGAAAAGTTTCAGAACCCTTGTTTTAGTGCTAATTCAAAGTTTACCTTTTTTTAAATAAATAACTATTGTAACTTGATTTAAATTAGACTTTTATTCCTCTTCAACACGTCTGTTTCCTCACCAGGTCAGTAGCTCTTCAATATGTAGCAAATATCCACCTATTTTATCTGTATTTCATGAACTGGACCAGAATCAGAGCTCCAGGCGGTGTTGGACCTTCCCAGGCTTCAAACTCAAAGTACTGGATGGAAAGATTTTAAGAGTTAAACTGATCATTTTAAAGCATGGACCATTTCCAGCATGTGAGGACAGACTGGGAGAAATAATAATAATAAAAAAAAAAAACAGTTTTTCATGTTCTGAGGAGAAACTTGC
Source organism: Fundulus heteroclitus (assembly GCF_011125445.2). Classification (NCBI taxonomy): domain Eukaryota; kingdom Metazoa; phylum Chordata; class Actinopteri; order Cyprinodontiformes; family Fundulidae; genus Fundulus; species Fundulus heteroclitus. The sequence goes on along the minus strand of NW_023396733.1, from coordinate 131,399 downwards.
TTCTGGAGTGAAGCCAGAGAAGAAGCTGTGGAGCAGAACCCAGCTGCTCAGAGTTCTGGTTGGACCTGCTGGGCTGTTTTCCAGGAGGAGACGAAGCTTTGGGATGTCGACGCCTCTTTTTGGGATGTTGACGCCTCTTTTTGCAGAAACACCCCAAAATTTAAGTCAAATACGAGAAACTTGGATTTTTTTGGTAGATGAGTGAGTAGCTCAGGGAGTAAGAAGACATGCTGGTTGGCTTACTGTTACCTAAAGGTTGCAGGTTCAACTCCAGAGGGCATCTTGCTGCTTTTTGCTTCCAATAGAGGGAAAATGGAGGTAAAAGTGGTCTAGTCCAGGAGGTGAACCTGCAACCTGAGACTCTGTAGCTCACCTCTTACTCCTCTGAGCCACCGCTCATCACACCAGAAAGGGTTCTCAGGCGCTATTTGTTCCATAAAAATGACAGATTTTGGTTAAAAAAAAAAAAAGTCCAGGAATGAGCCAGAAGCTGAAGCTCCAGCTGAGGAAGAGGGTTGATCAGGAGGTGGTTTGTTGGTCTGAAGGCTCTTGGTTCTGCTCCACAGATCATCACCCGCAGAGTCTCCTCACACGGCTCTGCTTCATGAAGCCACTGAAGCTCTTCAAACCACCAGGAGCCCGGTTCTTACAGAAAAAGCCTTTATTTTTCCTCAGTATATTACTTCATGTTTACATAAATAGAAATAGGTTTTCTTTTTGGACTAGTCCAGAACCTCAGAATGAAACATTTAAAGGCCAGCACGGCATGCAGAGTCACATTTCATCATAGAAAATAAAACAGGTAAAAACTGAGATTTGTTAGTCTTCAGCAGAGTGAAGGAGGTTAGTTGACCCAACTAGAGGAACCTGAACATGATGAGGGAACACAGAGCGTACAGGCAGAACCACCAGCAGCAGGAAGTGGGCTTGGAGCCTTAAAGACGGATGCAGGAACAGCAGCAGAGGGAGACGTCTTCAGCTTTCATCCTGAAAGTCTGAACTCATCTGTGGAGACGACAGAAACCTTTTAGTTTGATTTTTCTTCACAGAGGAGATAACCGGTGTTAAATGTGGTTTGGCTGAATCTCACCTTTGTGCACCTTGGAGAAATAATTGGTCCTAACAATGAAAGCAGAGCAAAAGCACCACTTCTGAATGTTAAATAAACCAGCAGTCCATTTATAGACTGTTTCAGCACAAGCTGCATTTATGTAAATACTACATGCTACATTTGTCCTTCTGCATATTTTAGAACATTTATTCTGTAAGTTTTTCAATTTTTTCTTTGAAGAGTCAAAAAAGGTTTTAGATATCTAATAGTTTTTATTTTATCGAAGAGTTTTAACATTTTTGACAGTGTCCTTTAGGGATGCTCATGTCTCGTTTTTCTTTAAGTGCTTTTAATTTGGGTCTGCCTCTTATCATTCTGAGTGTCTCACCAATATTTAATTTTGGTTACATAAAAACAATAAAGACTTGATTCTTGAAAAGTTAGTTTAAGGCCTTCCTAACTCAAAATTAAACCTTCTTGTATGAACCGATGTGACGAGTGAATTTCTCCATTGTGAGATCAATAAAGACTATCTTATCTTATGATCCATAATCTGATCAGCGTCCATCTAAACTCATGAACTTATAGCGCCTGCATGTGGAGGATGGAGCTGCAGCACTGCAGAACATTTTGGGATGATCATCATTTCCTCTCCACACCAACAGCAGGAGTTCTCTACCATCTCAGAACCAGCTGCAGGTCCATTCTGTGCGCTCAGAACAGTCAGAACCAACACACCTCTGCCTTTATTATTGGTTTTTTCCTGCATGAAGAAGTATAGAACTTCTGCGGTTGTTTTATGGAAATTCAACCACTCTGCTAACGCCAGAGAGTTTCTACTATGAATAAATCTTGGTGCAATAAACACGTCATGATGAAATTATGATTTTAAGCCCATATAAACGGTGCTTTCAGAATACTTTCTTTCCTTTTAATCCGAACACGTTTCAATCCAATCAGGGAAAGTTGGGCATGTAAACAAGCTCCTGTCATTAACCAGCTAACAAACTAAGAGCCGCCTTACGAGCTACCAGACTGATGTTTACGCAGCAGCTGGAAGAATGACTTCAGCCGCTCAGGACTCTGCTCACAGCCCTGAGACAAGCCCTGTCCTCGTTTCCTCACTTTGAAACGGAACAAACTTAAAATATTGTAACGACTTAACCTGCTGTTGAGCTTCCATCGCCCTCATCAATGACTCCATGTTGTTTCAGCTCCTGCATCATCACGTTCCCATGCCATGTCAAATCTCACGTGTTACTTTTATTCTTTTTCTTTGGAAACGCAACATGCTCCCCATCTTTTAAGGACTTAGTCGTGTTCTGTGACTTCATTTAATAGAATTTACTACAAAAAATCTGTATCTAAAAATACTACATCTGCCTTGCTGAGTCATCTGTAAATAAAATGGGTAGCACTGCTGCCTTGCAGCAAGAAGGTCCTGGATTCGAGTCCGACCCTGGGTCTTTCTGCAGGTAGTCTGCATGTTCTCCCTGTGCATGTGTGGATTCTATCTGGGCACTCCGGCTTCCTCTCACAGTCCAAAAACATGACTGTTAGGTTAACTGGTCTCTCTAAATTGTGTGTGTGTGAATTGTTGTTTGTCCTGTCTGTCTCTGTGTTGCCCTGTGATAGACTGGCAACCTGTTCAGGGTGTAAACCGCCTCCATCCACAGCTGGAGAAAGGCATGGGTCAGAAAATGGAAAAAAGATGTCTATTTTCCAGGTAGAAACAACATGATCAGATATTTACTGCCTTTAACCAGGGATTCATATATTTCCAAATCAAGACTTCCTCTGGGTAAATCAGATCACAACCTTGTTTTTCTCTGCTCAGATTATAAACCCCTTGTCAAGAGACTACCTGTAACAAAAAGGGCTGTGAGAAAGTGGTCACAGGAAGCTGACGGAGCCCTACAGGGTTGTTTTGAAACTACCAATTGGGTTTTTCTTTGCCAGCCACATGGAGAGGACATAAATGCCATATCTGAGTGTGTGACTGACTATATTAACTTATGTATGGACAGCATCATCCCCACCAGAACAGTGATGTGCTTCCCTAATAACAAACCCTGGATCACCAGTGACCTGAAAGAACTGTTGAACAAGAAAAAAGAGCCTTTAGGGAGAGAGTCAGGGAGTTATTTAGGAGTATACAGAAGCATGGTGGAGCAAAGCGAAAAACGCACCTTACATTTGAAAAGAATTGTAGTCGTACATCTGGGAAGAGGAAGTTACCGGAAGCTAATAGCATTATGCTAGCAGACATTTGGCACTAACTTTAAAAAGCTTCGGCTTTATTTTAGTCGTAATGAGTGGACTAGATAACACAGACATCAATATCCCATCAGTGTATACAACCCTTGTGGAAATAACGTTTGTTAAAACCATAAAAACACACTCAAGTTTTATCAGCAATGACATAGTTCAAATAATGCTAACGAGGCTAATGGTGAAAATGCATTATGTAAACCTAAATAAACCATTTAACTTTCCCTGTTTATTTCTCTGCCAAACCTGTCGGTGCCTCAGTGTGAGTCTGATTCACTTTGGCCATCCAAGGGAACACAGTACTCCAGGAAAACGTTGGTCATTTCAGCAGCAGACATGCAGCTTTGAGCTAGCCAAAACGTGGTCGGATCAGGCCCCGGGTCGTAGTCGAGTCCCCGGCATGCAGCAGGCGATTTCAGTCCAGATTTTGCTCTCAGCTTGGGCACATGGGTCCTCTGCTGACTGCTCCGGCTGGAGTCTTGAGGAAGCAAAACAAAGCAGGTTTTGGGATGGACAGATTCTTTACTTCAGCGTCTGACGCAGAGTCTAAGACTGCAGACTTAACTCTGATTCAGCCGGCAGTACTCAGATCCAAGTCAGGTCCTGAACTCTGCAGAGGACGACGAGAATTTCCCCCTCTTGTCACTGCATTGAAGTGACGGTAAATGAGTTTCACAGAAAGCACATTTACTCAGCTCGTGAGCCTTTAGCCCCATGTGGCCCGCATGGTGGCTGGTCTCACCAGCCACCCACCACCACAGCGTCTCCAGAAAAAGAAGTGGTGGTGGGACTGAGGTGAAGTCAGAATCTATAGCAGGGCATCCTGCTGTGAGAGGCTGTCTCTGCGTGGATGTGTGAAATTCCTTTGCTTTCAACCCATTTTGAGTTCTCCTCAGGTTAAATATTGCTCCAAATGTAATCAGATTTTAATTTATTTATAGCTCCATTCATCTCCAGTAACATAAATTCTGCATTAATCATATCATAATCATCACCCTCTTCAAACACATGTACATTATTTGCTACTGTCTTCCTTCTTGCTCTTCTTTCTTTACCACTAAACTTGTCTGTACTATGGACTTTAACAAAATGCTGAGCTAAACCTTTAGATTTACTTTTATCTAAAATAGTCTTCTCCCCACAAATCATTACAGGATAATTAAATACTAACTCGGTGAAGCTTTGCTGTATCTGATGAAATACTACTACAGCCTACATTTCACCTCTACAAAGTGTGTCCCAACCCTTTTGTCTGTCATTCAGACTGAAGTGTTAAAGGACAATATCCAGGAGAAAGACAGCACAGGCTCATCAAAAAACGTCATGGCAGATTGGAACAGTTTTATTGACAAGTAAAGTTGTTCCAGGTAAGTGTTATTGACATTCAGGTTTGTGTTAAAAGGTTTTGTTTTTAAAAGAACAATGTGTATACACATGTGCAAAATAAAAAATGTGAACAATGACAATCTGTTTAATTTTCAAGTTAAAGGCTAAAGAGCTCTTATCTAAATGATGTTTTCTAATGGTACGGTCAAAAGTAATCAGCCAAGGTATCAGTGCGCACATTTCAGGCCATAATATTATGGTTTGAAATGTGAACACCAACCAAAGAACAAAAGCAAAAGACGCTGTGAAGATGTGGCTGAAGCTAGTCAGAGTGTCTCATTATCCACAGTAAAACAAGTACTGTACTGACATGGGCTGAAAGGCTACTCTGGCAGGAAGAAACAAAAGTCAGATTAAAAAGTTCCAATCGCACACATGGACAAAGAAATTAATTTTGTCCTGTGGTCTACCAACACTAAAATTCAACTGGTTGGCCTTAAGGACCATTGTTACATTTGTAACAATGGTCAGAAGCTTTCAAGCCTGAAAACACCATCCCAACTGTGAAATATGGGTTGGTAGCATCATGTTGTGGGGTTATTTTGTTTTGTGCCAAAATCCTCCAGTTGAATAAAAACAAAACAGAAGTTAAAATTTTTTGCACACAGCTTCAGTTGCTTCAGCTAGTAACCACAGATCAGGCCCAAAATCTGGGTGCACTAATGCAGGGGTTCTCAAACTTTTCATGGCCAGGGACCCCTTTAGATTCTCCATGCTGATAGTATTTAACAGTCTATTTTACAGTTAAAGACTTTTGCAATTATGTATGTTTTCAAAAAACATAGAAATACACCCAATATTAGACATTCACTGCTTCCTCTATGCTATCCATTGTTAATGTTCTGTTTTATTATATTGTTAAAGTTTTTTTGTTAAAATCAGTTGAGTTGTGCAATATTTGTTGTAATTGTGTCATTTTTATCATCTATAGAAATAAAAGGCAATATCTTCTTCAGGAATAGGCCTAAAAAATGCAGCACATAGAGGATAGACTGATGTCAAAATAATCGGCATCTGCCTTCAAAAAAATACTATCGCTCCATAACTAACTAATATGCTAAAGGAATAAAAATAAAGATTTTAATGCTTTAATTACAGAAGACATTTATTCAAGTTATATCTTCACAGGATATTTTCTTCAAATATAACATTTTAAAGCTTACAAAAAAATATAAAGCTGTGAGAATAAAAGAAAGAAATTCCAGTGAACCCAATTTGGTCCATTCATAAGATTAAAGACTATTGGCAAAAAAACACAAAACACTCTTATATCTGCTTCAGGCTTTGTTACACAGTCAAGTCATTCATCAATGACATCTATAACCTCTTGACAATTAGTGAGAAGGATGAGCCTGTCTCTCCCCACACAGTTTATTCTTGGAGGCATGGATGACAAACAAACTCTAAGATCGTCTTCCACTTGTAAACAAGCTCAAAAACTCTCAGCAACACTTTCCCACGAGACATCCACCACACCTCAGTAATAAAGCAGTGTGTCATGTTCAACATCCAAATCTGGGCAAAACTGACTATAACGCATGAATTGCTTTGATTGATTTTATCCATGCTTCAATTCCATTCCTTCAGCCGGTCATCACTGCTGAGCCATCCGTACAAACAGAGACATTTTTACAGCTCAGTCTCGCTTCAGTCAGAAAAGCATCAACTAGCTTAAATATTTCATCACCAGTTGTCCTGCCCAAGACCTCCTTGCAGAAACAAAAATCCTCCAAAATGTTTCCCTCCCAGGGATAGAGCACCAGAGCTATCAGTTAAACAGCAATGGAAATGTCTGTAGATTCATCCAGCTGTAGAAAAGTGATCACATGATCACAGTCTATCCAATAACTGTTCCTGAATGTCAGCCAACAGTTCTTTAATTCTTCTCCCCACTGTGTCGTCTGAAAGCGGGACAGTTTTCAACTTGTTAGCTGCTTCTGTACCAAGTAGAACCTCACACATGTCCACCGCAGCAGGAAGCACAAGGTCCATTCCTATTGAGTGTGGCTTCTTACTGTTTGCATTGCTCTACGCCACCAGATACAAAGCTTGTTTGCTAGGACTTGAAGACAAACACATTTTGGTCTCCCATCCTTATTCTCCATAAAGCTAAACTCAATGTCACTGTTGTCATACTTCCTCTTTTTAGCTGATTTGGTTTTTACCTTACATGATGAGGTGAATGGAGTTAAATATTTGTCCTTTATGATACTTAGCTCTTATTACTTAACACTAATACACTAAGCCATGAACCTGCAAAGGCATCTAAATGAAATTACAAAGTCTGCCTTCCATCACCTGAAGGAACATTTCCAAGATTAAAGGACTGATGTCTCAGCAGGTTATGGAAAAACTAATCCATGAATTTCATTTTGGTCAAATCAATAACTGAAACGGTGTTTTCACAGGTCCACAAACAAAGTCGATCAGATAACTGGAGTTGATCCAGAACGGCTGATGACGGCATGATCGCCGCGCAGGGAATAAAAAACAAAGCTTACTGTTCGATCAACACAGCCCGTTTTCCGGTCTTTTTAAGCCCTCGACACTCAAGCCATTGTTTGAGCTGAAGTTTGGTGTGTTCTTCGACAGTGCGACCAGTAAACAGTGCGTCTTGGGAAAGTTTAATGGCTGCAAAGTCGGTCATATCGCTGGTTCTGTTGCGCTTGTAATAGCTGGTTGCTACGTGCGTTCTCTACCTGTGTGCCCTACCTAAGCGGCAAAAGGGGCGTTGCTCTTGAGACGGTGACGTCACGTGCGCGGTACGCTATTGGCTTGTACCTGTACAGCACCTTAACTAGTCCGATGACCCCAAATCACTTTGAAACTTGTTATAACAAGGTAACTTCCTATATTCTACCCATCGGGAACAAACTTCCAGAAGACTGTAAAAAGTTCTTGAAAGCCAGATTAAAATCAAGATTATAAACCCAGTTGCTAAGGATTGATTTTGATTGTTCTGGTTAAAATTTATACTGAAACATCATTAATTTAAATTTGTAGTCCAATTGTTTATAAAAGCATTAATATTTACTCTTAGTTTAACTTTTCCTACATTTTATTCCGACTATTTGTGTGCATTTTTATTTTCCTACCTTTTATTCATGTAACTCATTTGCATTGTACTTGTACGGAAATGTGCTATACAAATGAAATTGCCTTTTTTTATTGCATGGTTTTTCATGTGTCTGTGTAAATTAGATTTGCTAAAAAAAATGTGTTCACATAGATCACAACAGAAAGGCTTCTGTCCTGCATGGATTCTCATGTGTTTTAAATTTCATTTTTGGTTAAATCTTTGTCCACATAGATCACAACAGAAAGGCTTCTGTCCTGCATGGATTCTCATGTGTTTTAAATTTCATTTTTGGTTAAATCTTTGTCCACATAGATCACAACAGAAAGGCTTCTGTCCTGTATGGATTCTCAAGTGTATGTTTAAATGTGATTTTTGAATAAATCTTTACTCACATAGATCACAACTGAAAGGCTTCTGTCCTGTATGGATTCTCATGTGTCTATTTAACATTCCTTTCTGACTAAATCTTTGTCCACATAGATCACAACAGAAAGGCTTCTGTCCTGTATGGATTCTCATGTGTGTGTTTAGAGCTGATTTGCGCCTAAATCTTTGTCCACATAGGTCACAACAGAAAGGCTTCTGTCCTGTATGGATTCTCGTATGTGTGTTTAAAGTTCCTTTCTCGCTAAATCTTTGTCCACATAGATCACAACAGAAAGGCTTCTGTCCTGTATGGATTCTCATGTGTGTGTTTAATGTTCCTTTGTGGCTAAATCTTTGCCCACATAGATCACAACAGAAAGGCTTCTCTCCTGTGTGGATTCTCATGTGTGTGTTTAAAACTGAATTTCCCATTAATGTTTTGCCACAGTCTTTGCAGCTAAGCTTAACTCCTGTGCAGCCTTTCCTACGTTTTTTCTTCTCTGTAGGACATTTATTATATCCAGAGTCTGACAAGTGTTTCAGCTCAGAGAGAGGGTGCTCTACATCACTGTCCTCTTCATCCTCCTCAGTGTCTTCAGTCTCTAAAAAAATTGAAGCATCTCCATGATCTTGTATCCTGGTGGATTCTTCTCCATCATTCTCTTCTAGAAGCTCTCTGCCTTTAATTTGGTCTGGATAAAGCTGTGAGAGCAGCAGCAACTGTTCATCATCCAGACTCTTTATGGGAGGAGCAGAGACTGGAAACCTGATGGCATTAATCACCTCCTTCCCATTGAGCTGCTCTCCTGGTAGTGTGATGTAGACTCCCTTCTGTTCCTCCTTGATGTGGGGGGGCTTTGGGTCATGCAGGTCGGCACCAGGTCTGTGGTCTAAAGAAGCTTCTTCTTTAACAATCAGCTTCTGCTTAACATCTGCAGGAAACATTGAAACACATTATGCACATTAGATAGTAACCCTAAACTGAGGCACATTTTAATTCTGATATATTTAGGAAATTTTGCTAGATTAAATTCTTTGACAGAACATGCAGAAAAGTAAAACACAGAATAAAATGACATGACTGTTATAACACCTGCAAAAACTCTGTTCTTTGTAGAGCTACCTTTTTTAACTTAAAGTGCTGATGACACAACATCGACCTTTTCAGCCAGGTTTGCAACAAAACAATCCTGTGAAAATCCTTTAAGGTTTTTGCCGAGCTTTGCTTGAATACAAATTTTCAAAGTTCCTGCTGCTAAATATTACACTGAGAAGCGCTGCCGACCGCCCCAAGATGGCGACCCAAAGGTTGTCAGCACCCATAGTCGATTTGTGTATAACCCTTTTTCTTTACCTTAGTGCAGTTGTGCGCTCTTTATTGGGTGGTTGCAGTCCTACACTTTTAACATGAGTCCAAGAAAGGTTGAGATTTGGGCTTTTTTCTTTTGTCCCTTTTAAACCAGTTCCATTTGCCCGGCTCTACTCGGATCCACCAGCTTTCTGAGCATTTAGATTATATTTTTTCAGTAGCAGTGTGGCTTTTTTCATCTCTACTCAAGAGTAGGACCAATCAGAGAGAAGGGACACAATGTCACATGAACAGACTTTTTTCACTGATTGGCCAAGGATAAAGAAGGTTTTCAATGTAGAAATCAAAGGAAAAAGGTACATTTAGAGTGACGTCATTAATATTAAGGACCACTAAAAACTGAGTGGTTCTATTGTCATTCTCTCAGAACAGCAGCTAGAGCTGCAGTGAGTCCCTCCCTACTTCCCTCAGCGCTGCCTCACAGGCACAGGCAGCTGCCTCATCCTGAAAAAAAAAAAATCCCAAACTTTTCTTCAATTGAATAAAAAAACTGAAGTAATAATCTTTGGACCAATAGAGATCAAAAGTTAGCACACAGCTTCAGCTGCTTCAGCTAGAAACCACTGATCAGGCCTGAAGTCTGGGAGTAGTGATGCACTCAGACCTGAACCTCCAAAAGCATCTAAAGATAATTACAAGGTCGGCTTTCTATCACCTGAAGAACATTTCCAGGATTAAAGGACTGATGTCTCAGCAGGATCTGGAAAAAATAATCCATGCGTTTATTTTTAGTCGAATTGATTACTGCAACGGTGTTTTCACAGGTCTGCCTACAAAGTGGATCAGACAGCTGCAGCTGATCCAGAACGCTGCTGCCTGCATCCTCACTGAAACTAAGAAAGTAGAGCACATCACCCCAGTTCTAAAGTCCTTCCACTGGCTCCCTGTATCTCAGACAATAGACTTTAAAATCCTTCTGTGAGTCTATAAATCCCTGAATGGCTTAACACCTAAATACATCACAGACTTGTTATCAGTGTATCAACCCTCCAGACCACTAAGGTCTTCTGGCTCCAGCCTGCTCTGCAGAACCAGAACCAGAACCAGACATGGAGAAGCAGAATTTAGTTCCTATGCTCCACTGATCTGGAACAAACTTTCAGAAAACTTTAAAAGTGCAGAAAGCCTCAGTTCCTTTAAATTAAGATTAAAAACATATTTTTTCACAATTGCCTTCGACTGTTCTAGTTAAACTGTTTTAGTGAAACATCATTAGTTCAACTTTGTAGTCCAACTGTTTTTAATGTTTGCTTTTAGTTTCTATTCCATTTTATTCCTACTTGCTTTTATTCTGTTTTATTTCCCTATATTTTAATCATGTAAAGCACTTTGCATTGTCTCTGTACTGAAATGTGCTATACAAATAAATTTCCCTTGCCTTGAAAGACCTGCATGCAGTCAGAGCAAAGATAGCAGAGAGGAGACCTGCTCCGTTTTCACACTGTAGATGTATAACATGTGCAAAGCCAACGGTGTTTCCTCCCTGGATTACAAAGGGGATATAAATATAGTGTAAATAAAGGTTTCAACATTCTGATATTTTTCTGACACTGTGGCACGAAAATTATTGCCTGATTCCCACACAGTTTGAATCACTTATAGGGGGTTTTCACTGACGTCACTGGCCAACTTCCGGTCCGCCATATTGGGTGGCACACTTCCTTATCTCTAGTGTCGTACACGTATTATCGTATCGCGAATGGATAAGTACGCCAGCGGGCTAGAGCGACCAGATAAGGACGTATATCTGAGGAAATGTTCCGTGATCGACCATATGGACCCGTATGCCCTCCACGGTGCCTTGTTTAGCCGTAATCCAGATGCATTACCTGGTGTTCGGTGAAAACCCTCTGCACACTCTTGAGGAAATGAGAGCTTACAAGGGTCTAGAGGCTCACAACCAGTTCACATCTGGTTATGTACATCAAGGAAATCGCCATCATACGTGGACGGGTGAGTTTTAATAAGATGGTAAAAATGTAAACAATCCGACGCAAATGTGTTGCATGCTTCTGCGGTGGCTGACGGCCGGCGGTGCGCGAAGGCGCTTGGCTGCAAGGCCGATCGACGCCGCTCGCGGCTTTAATTATTTAAGCAGAACAATGACCAGTGCAAAATTAAGTTGTATTTACCGTATTGGCGCCGGTAGGAGCTGCAGATCATAAAGCCAGCAAACAGTGGGAACACAGCAACTCGTTCAAAGGTAAGCTGCGCTCGGACGGGCTCTGGCTCATGCTAGTTTAGTAGCTGCTAACCGTCAGTGCTAACAACCACTCGCGCATGTAATGTACTTTTAACTTGCTGCTATGTGTTTCAAACGTTTAGAACACACTCTCATTGACATCGGGATACTGTGGAAAGTTATGTTCGGTCGACTTACAGCCGCTATCCAAGCGAGCCGACGATCTCTTTGTTATCTCTGTAACTCGTTCAAAGGTAAGCTGCGCTCAGACGGGTTAGCACATGCTAACCGTTAGCGCTAACAACCACTCGCGAATGTAATGTACTTTTAACTTGCTGCTATGTGTTTCAAACGTTTAGAACACACTCTCATTGACATCGGGATACTGTGGAAAGTTATGTTCGGTCGACTTACAGCCGCGATCCAAGCGAGCCGACGACTCTTTGTTATCGCTAACAGTTGTTCTCCGTGGTTGCGCCTCCAGGCAGGAAAGCGGTGGAAAATTAATCTGTTTCTATGTTTTTCCCATGGCGATCATGTGTTGCGCTGTTACAGCCCACAATACAGCAACGGTTTACCATGGTTGAAATCAAGTTAAGGTGAAATTAATCAAATTAAAACACGGCTGAGAGAGGGAGTACAGTATGCGGTAGTAATAGGCAGTAGAGGCGGCGGAGGCAGTCAACATGACAGCCGCGGAAAGTAATAAGTCATAACGCCCAAGCCCTATTATTAATATATTCTTCTTACATGTTTTAAATACTTAACAGTTAATTACCTGTGACAAAGTGAGCACCGCAGACTCTGGCGTATTCCAGCTTAACACCGTCCAAATCGGACCTGGATATCCATGTCAGCCATAGGTGACGGTGTTGTTCAGAGAGCTGTTTTGTTTTTTCACACTGATTCACTATTACGGCTGGTAGGCGATAGAAAGAGCGTTGATCTCCACCTCCACGGGCCGTGCAACCAACCATTAAACACGTTTTCCCCATTGTTCACTTCCAATACTGCCTAAGGCGTCATACAATGCAGGTCAACGGTGCGAAACGACTGCCACCCAATATGGCGGACGCGCTGAGTAGTCACGTGAGCGTGACGTCAGCTGAAAACCCCCTATTCACCTCTTCAATGTGTGGCCTCTAATTACTATCTTTCTGGTAGGATTAGATCTATGCAGTATGGATTCGGGCAATGTTTAAAATTTCCTACATTACGACATAAATTAATCTTATTGTGTTTTGCATTTAAATAACATTTTAAGAACAGTTACACAGGTTAATCTTTATAGTTTTGTCTGATTGGATGCCACTCAATCCAGAGAGTTTTGGCCTTTAGCTACAACACAGGACACAGAAACAAAGTAAAGCAATCCTTACTGTTGATAGGAGCAGCAGTTAATGGAAACCTGCTATCAGTCTCCTCCTTCACAAGGAGCTGCTCTCCTTCCTGACGGGCCCCGGGTTCCTCCTGTTCCTCCTTTATGTGGAGGAGCTCTGACTCCTGCTGCTCCCCCTCAGGACTCTGGTCTTCAGGAGCCTCTTCTTTAACATCTGCAGCCAACACTGAAACACATTACATGCTTTATCAACAACTAGATCTTTACAATGTTACAACCATGGAAAAGATTCAGTTTAGAGAAAAAGATTTGATCAGCAGTGAAGAGAAAACTGAACCTCAGGAACTGACAGTTTCACCCTAGAAATGATCACAAGTAACTTTAGGGTCATTCTGTTGTGGGAATTTAATGTAATTATTCTGTTAAAACATTTAATAATGACTAAATTGGATAGATTATGACAGTTAAATAAATATGAGAGATAAAATATGACAGTTAAACATTGATTTATAAGTATATATTTGTTATTTGAATATATATTTGTAGCTGATTATTTGATCAGTTATTGAATAATTGTCTTTTTATTGTTTTGTTGCATTTAACGGCACAGAGTTTTATATTATTAGCTACTTTTGGCCCAGTATTTGAGTCATTGATTTATTTCGTTACATATTCTAAATGTTGACAGGATTGGTCCTCCATACAGCCAGAAGAAAACCTGCAACCCTCTTTCTACACAAGATAAACCAAAAAGCGTTTTTCGGGGGAATTTTTCCAAGCACAAAGAGAAACTTGATACTGAACGGTGCTACATGCTAAGCTAGCATTAGCACCTCCTATGCTACATGCTAAGCTAGCATTAGCACCTCCTAAGCAGAGCTGCAGGTTTAGCCAGTTTTCTGGGGGAAACCCTGCAACGAGTTGTGATGAAGAGGAGGAATCCATCAGCTGCTGAAAACGACTCCTAAACTTTAGCTCCATCCACACAGTTAGCATGAAGAAGGAAATCTCCAAACCTGATGGGTGCAGCAGAACTCTGGGCTGGAAAACATCCCCCATCATTGGTGTCTCCTCTGCTGCGTCCTGCCGCTCTTTGAGCTCCTGCTTCCCTCCAGTTTCTCCGCTGTGCCTCCAGCTGCTGGACTTCTTTCCAGACTTCATCACCTGCAGCAGCTGCTGCTCTCTTCCAGATTCACCAACACTCCCGCTTCTGGCCTTATAGCAACACAAGGACAAAGAACCCGGAAGAGAGCGACGTGGCTGCGCTTTGAGGAAGAGGCACACAAAACACGGCCGCCATCTTGGTGCGGTCATCCTGCAAACAGTACCAGGATGCCAGAGGCGGATACTCAGGATTTCTCAACTTGTTTGTAAAACGAAAGATAATTATGTCAAGGTTACCGCTTTGCTTAAATTTTAATATTGTTCTTAAAAATCTGATACAATGAATAATTTAGCATATTTTTGTAGTGTTTTTGAGTCATTATATTAGAATGGGTAAAATTGGACACTGATATTTTCACGTTTTGCACCCAAAAGTATTGTTTCTATGTATATCTTATTACATTAGGGAGTTATTTAACTTTCAGGGGAAAAAAAAATATTTTATCTCAGGCATTAGTTTCCTTCTAGTTTTGATCATTATTTCCAGATGTTGTCACTCTAATTCCTCAACCCTGTTATGGAAACTTTGAAGGCTCTCTGAATATTATCATAAAATAAATTGGGATAGAAATCAACATTTTCACATAGATCAAATGTCCCCCATACTAATTCAATCATTTTAAACTAAAATATGACATAAAATCACACATTTGTGTCCTCTTATTTCCTGAAATGTGACTAATCAGGAAAAGCACTCTTGTCATTTTTCACTCTTGTCAGATGTTTTTTAACCTAAGAATTGTAAACAAAATAATTTCACATAATAACTCTCAATATTTTAGATAAAAGTCAACAGACATTAAATTATTTTTCAGCATTTACATTTTTTTTATGAAACTGTAGGTGTGAGGGGGTTGAGACCAGCATAACAGGGTTGAAGATGGTAACGGGGTTAAAGGGACAAATACAATTTTACATATTTACTTCAATGTACAGCACTTTCCGTTGGCATTATACTGTATTTAATTTGGAACCATAGCAAGGACACCAAATATAAATTGCTGTTGAATTGAGCTTTATTACTCTAAAGTTAAAAAATCAGCATATTACCAACAGTAAAACATTAAGTGAAATGATTAAATGCAACATAATGTGAACTGTGTGTGTGTAATAACAACGATGATCAGACAGTGAAGGATTTTAATGTGTCTGTATCAGTGTTTGTGTTTGTGTCCATGTTAAAGTGATTTTGCATGTGTTCCTGCATCAGTGTGTGTGTCTGTATATATGCATGAATGTGCCTTTTGTTTCATTAAGTTCATATTGTGAGTCGGTTCCACACCTCTTTAAAGACTTCCACATGGCGCTTTGTAACGTTTGTGGGGGTGGAATAAGTTCAAGGACTTCATCAAACAGGTACCAGTGAAGATCATCCTGATATGGCCAGAAGAACCACTTTGACCCAATACCATGCATACATTTTTTTCTCTTAATTTTTATTTCAATTTTTGCAATTTACACACATATACATACAAGCCCAGCTTCAGTCACTTACAGTAAACTTAGAAGAAAAAGCTTGTAGAATGGCCAGCAAAGCAACATGGAGGGAGGCTCTGAGAAATGTTTCCATCCTTCAGCTTTTCTAGCCCACTTCCAGCAGCTCAACATGAAGCCAGATGGAGATTTGGCCAAAGAGCCGAGCGCTTGTCATTGTTGATCATTTAGAGATCAGACTGTGAGGACATGACAGAGCTGCAGTCATCAGAGCCCAGCAGAAAGCAGCAGAAGCCAGAGAAGAAGCAGCAGCCATGCTTGTGTTGTGGATCAAGGTAGCGTGCTCCATGTTTGGCTCATTAAAGCAGAAGCTTCAGAAGCAGACAATGGGCCACTACTGCACTTTACAAGTTTACAGTCCTAGCAGAGTTTCCTTTAAAGACCTTTGGCTTCCAGGCGCTTCTTTCTGGAGGAGTGGCACCCTGGAGCAGGTGGGCTCAGGAAGCCCACTGCAGCTTGGTGACTAGAAGCCACTTTCTAGCAGTGACTTCTGTGCTGCTGCTCGCTTGGCCTTTAACTTTTTCATCTGCAAAGCTGAACAAGGATCAGATGTGCGCTGAGTCTGGACTCACATCTTGACTGAGAACGCTGCAAATGCTGCGCTGAAAGCACAACTTTGGCTCTTTTCTGGACCCAGGGACAAGATTTGCTCCTCAGCGCTGAACTTGACCTACATGGTGGTGGGGGGGTCCCTGTGGGCTGCCGTACTCCTCCCCTTCTACCTGTCCTTGGTCCAAGCCGTCCTGATGATTGTCCTTCCAGCGCTTCAGGCAGCTCTGCAGGGCCAAGGGACAGAAGTGATCTCTGCAAGAAGTAGAAAGTCACCTTCTGCATGTGGAAAAGTTGGAGCCTTTAGCATGCAGAAGTTTGAAGAATCAGTCTTTGTTCCCAGAAAGCCGTAGTGGAGCAAAAACACACAAAGACAATGAGTGCAGAAGAGCAGCTGCAAAAAGGCCTCAAAGAAAGTGAAAAGAAGAAAAGAGCAGCAGCAGCAGGAGTCCGGGTGGCCAGCAGAGCAGCACAGCCACAATTTTCCATCTCAAGCCATGAACTTTAAAGCCAGATATCATGTTTAGCTTTGAAGGGCTCCACAAGCCATCAGAATCAAAGCAGAAGCAGAAGCAGGAGCTCAGCTACTTTTAGCTACTTTGTAGACGGCATTCTGGGAGAAAGAAGAGTTTTCATCCACTTTTTTCCACTCTTGCTGCTCATGTGCATTAATGCGCCACCATGAGAGACGAGGGGAAGCTTCTGCTTCTGCTGCTCACACGCTGCACTCTGGACTCCCCAGCAGAAGAGAAAACAGACTCTGCAATAGTTAGAAAAGCACTTCTCACTAACTTTGCAGCTGCACACCTTGCAGAGGGAAAAAGGCAGGAAAAAAGAGGCAAAGCAGCCACTTGTTCCATCCTCTGATGATTAGAAATGAAAGCAGGAAAATCTGCAAAGTGCTTCTTTAGGATCCTGTTCTACGGCTGCAGCTTCTAGCTGCTAAATATCTGCAGACACTTTGGCTTCAGCAGCTTGTGGAGAGCAGCTCTAAAGGAAACTTTCTCACTATGGGGGCTTTATTTTCTGCTGGAACTTTGCTGCTTTTAGCAGCTTTCTGTCCTCCAAAACTTGATGCTCAGACCAGAAGCTTAGCTCTGCTTGCTCCCAGCTCAGAGGATGAAGGACGTTTGAAGGTGAAGACGTGACTTTATGGACATGTTGATGGAAATCAAGGACTATTGTGAATGAAGGAGGAGGAGATGGCTGGTCTTGATGACTCAGCATTTCTTGGATCCTTGCAGGGAGAAGAGCAGCAGTCTGTGGAAGATGTTCAATGTGCTCTAAGCAGACAGAGAAATGTTCTCTTCTAGATGTGGCTGACTAGAGGCAGCCTTCAAGAGCCACTCCCCGACTGAAGCCTGCAGCTTTCCTTTCTGCCTAGCGCTCTCTGTGCTCCTCAGCCTTGGCTCTCTCTCTCAGACTAAACACAATCAGGAGGGATTGAAGACTTTTGTCAGGCTGGCAGCACAGAAACTTTTGGAACTTTTCTATTTGAGCAACACATGATTGATTTGCTCCTTTAAATAGTCACAGTCATGCTGGGCTCTGGGAGGTCAAAGGTCAGCTAGGTCCCAGCAGGGAAATCCTGATGGCCAAGTTGCTGAATCTTTGCAGCTTTTCCATCTTTTTCTTTTTCTGGCTGCGTTCAGTTCAGATGATCTTTTAGTTGCTTCCTGCAGAGATGTGAACGTTCCACCATGATTCCTGTCTGATTCCAGCAGAGCAGCAACACACATGATGCTTTAAAGCCAAACTGAAGAGGCAGATGCAGACAGGAAGGATTGCTGGCTGCAGTTAGTTGGTGTGGACAGCAGGTGGCGCTGCTGCATGGCCCACAGAGGGAGAGCAGCAGCGCCACCTGCAGGGACACATGAAGAGCAGCCTGAAGCTGAGCTGGGAGACATGAAGCTTTAACATCTGCTGAACTCTTCAGCTCCTCTTTCCCTCACATCTGGCCTGAAGCAGCTTTAAGGTGGAAAACTGCTGCAGCTGGAGGAGATTCAGCAAAACCAACATGTTGCTTTGCTTTCTGGGCCACAAGATCCACAGGAGGCTCGGCAGCATCAAGGTGGATGAAGAAGAAGAAGAAGAAGAAGAAGAAGAAGAAGTGAGAGCAGCAGCAGCAGCAGTCACCTCCACACAGGCTCTGCTTCCTTGCTGAACATCTCCAAGCAACACGTTTCCTCAGCTGTGCTGTTAGGATGCTGCTCTGAAACATCTCAGGAGGACAGGACACTTGGAGACACTTTGGAGAGGAGATCTCCTGGAATCAGACTCACCTAAAGCTGCTGAGAGCCTCAACATCTCCAGATCCTCAGCAGACTGAGCTGAGCTGCTGACCAGTCTGCTGAGCAGAACTTTACTGGACCTGCAGCTCTGACTGGGATCTTCTTCCACTTTGGCTTTCAGCACAAACATTAGCAGAAGATTCCCAGAAATCACACATGAAATCAATCTTTTCTGGGACTCCAAGCTGGGAGAAAGTGAAGCTGACTGTGGCAACATTTGCTGAACACTTGCAGATGATTTCAGGGAGAAAATGATCCCCGTAGAACCAGGACTGAATGTTTTCCAGCGTAGAAAGAAAGAAAGATTAGAGTCCAGCTAAACATGGATGGAGCCTTTTCATTAGCAATCTTTCACCTAGCATAAGAGCAGCTAAACAACTGCTAACACACTTCTATCACTGTTTAACAACATTTAAATGCTCCACAGCAGATTAGTTTACAACAACAATCATCAAACTGTCACTTATTACGCTTCAAATCCACTTATTGAAGACAGAAAACCAAACTTCATACCTTCTCCCACGGAATCTAAACAGAAAGAGCGATGGAGAGCGTGGGAAACCCTTCACATACTATAATGGTATGATCCGTTAATTTGTCTTTTTAAACTCCGAACTAACACTCAAAACAACAATCCATCAACTCAATAGCTTCACCAGCAAAGATAATTATTTACATTTTCATTTGCAACACCTTAAATTTGAATAGAAATAATCATTTAGAAACAGGAAGTTACCCGCTGTTTGTCAACGGATCTGTCGTCTTTTCAAAATAAAAGCTGCCGGTGCTCATATAGTTTCCTAGCGGAATAGCTTCTCACTTGACAATCTGGTGTAATAACATCACACTGCTACATTATGGATGTGGAGAACTGTTCAATAACGTTTAAATAGTATAATAATATAATTATTTCCTGGTGGTTTGTGTAAAAGGATTTTGGAGCTAGTAGAGTCAAGTGTGACATAAACACAGAGACTCAGGTTCATGGCAGCTGACCAAATCTAACTTGTTATAGTGTTACTGTGAAGTTTAATTAATATATTCACCTGAGAACTGATGACGTCTGTGTGTTACACACCCTGGTTGCACTGAAGTCTATACGACAATGAAGTAGTGAATCTCAATCTATTTATTTATGTAGCAGCATAAATGGTACGCTGCCACTTTAAGGTCTATTTCGGCTGCTGCATATAAACTGCGGTCAAGTGAGCACTCACTTGATTTTGTTGGTCTCGCAAACACTAAGGATTACGGCAGAGGCGGCTGAGACAACTTTTCAAAATAAAAGCAGTATGTTCGCGGTGTATCGACCACGTGTTTCCACACATATTTACATATATTAACAATGTTTCCATGATTAATGCAATACTTTATGTGACACTCTTTAGCCTAAAAAACTCTCAAAAGACTGTTTTCTTTTACAGCTGACTACTTTCACTTACAGATGACAGATGATGTTCTTCAGAAGTTATTCATCAAACTCCATCTACATCATTTGTGTTTAAAAAAAAAGGCATTTAAAAATCTCTACATTGACTCAATTATAGCTGTTTTATTTGTTGTAAATGTCGCTATACAATTGGGTGTTTTCTGCAAATACTATAACATCAGCATGACAATAGAAAACCTTCAGATATCGCTCAACCACTTTCATCCAAATGTGTTTTTTTTTATTTAAAATAAGTCACTTGAAATTCAAGTAATTTAGACTATAGTTGCTGTCACTATATCAATTAAACCGTAGATAATCAATTGATGGAACCACATCAGCATTACAGTACAACACCCACAGATGTGGCTCAACAAGTTTCAGACATTTCTCATGTGGAATTTCAAAATAAGAGTCATTTGAAATCTCTATATATTAACTAATTTTGAACAAAGTTGCTTTCGCTCTAGCAACTAAACCGTAGATAATCAGTTGATGCAACCACTTCAGCATGATAGTACAACACCTCCAGATGTGGCTCAGTAAGTTTCAGTTAATTCTGATGTGGCATTTCAAAATAAGAGCCATTTGAAATCTCTATACATTAGCTAATTTTGAACAAAGTTGCTGTAGCTCTAGCAACTAAACCATAGATAATCAGTGGATGAAACCACTTCGGCATGATAGTACAACACCTCCAGATGTGGCTCAACAAGTTTCAGCTAATTCTGATGTGGCATTTCAAAATAAGAGCCATTTGAAATCTCTATATATTAATTAATTTTGAACAAAGTTGCTGTAGCTCTAGCAACTAAACCGTAGATAATCAGTTGATGCAACCACTTCAGCATGACAGTAGAACACCCTCAGATGTGGCTCAACAAGTTTCAGCTAATTCTGATGTGGCATTTCAAAATAAGACCTAATTGAAATTGCTACATATTAACTCATTATTAACAAAGTTGCTGTAGCTCTAGCAACTAAACCATAGATAATCAGTGGATGCAACCACTTCAGCATGACAGTAGAATACCCCCAGATGTGGCTCAACAAGTTTCAGTCAATTCTGATGTGGCATTTCAAAATAAGAGCCATTTGAAATCTCTATACATTAACTAATTTTGAACAAAGTTGCTGTCGCTCTAGCAACTAAACCGTAGATAATCAGTGGATGCAACCACTTCAGCATGATAGTACAACACCTCCAGATGTGGCTCAACAAGTTTCAGCTAATTCTGATGTGGCATTTCAAAATAAGAGCCATTTGAAATCTCTATACATTAACTAATTTTGAACAAAGTTGCTGTCGCTCTAGCAACTAAACCGTAGATAATCAGTGGATGCAACCACTTCAGCATGATAGTAGAACACACCTAGATGTGGCTCAACAAGTTTCAGCCAATCCTGATGTGGAATTTCAAAAGAAGAGCCAATTGAAATCTGTATATATACACAGTAGTAATGACCAAAGTTGCTGTCACGCTCCATTCTTTGTACCACAGTTTCCAACAATGTGGTCCGAGCTTTTCTCTTCATCCCAGATCATGTAGAGAACACGAAGGCTGCCTGGATCTGGCCTAACAGTTTGGATCCATTTAAAGGTATACTATGCAACCGGGGTTGATTTTCCAGCGAGGCTCCCCCCAGAGGGCGAAAGTAAAAGTGCACTGTCGTAAAGATGCTCAGCTGTTCTGGTTTCTCCGTCAAGCCAGGCGCGGTTGTTTTGACCTTAGCAGACAGGCGAACGCAACGAAAAGTGGAAAAACGGCAGTACAAACAATGACTAACACAGTGAAGGTATGAACATCAAGCTTCCCGCAGCACTATCTTGGCGAGGCGGCCGCCACCACCGCCGGCGCCTCGCCAGTTTTATTATTTTATTATTATTATTATAAATTTTTTTTTTTTGAAGTTGGCGAGAGGCTGCCGCCACCGCCTCGCCAAGCTGCAGCCGCCGCGGTAGCGTCTCACCAACATAAAAAAAACCAAATAATAATAATAATAATAATAAAAAAAACTCGATATGCTTGCATGTTTATTTGACGTTAACACGCGGTTCTTTGTTGTTGCTTTCGCGCGTGCATATAGTGAATGGCAGGGCAAAAACACACAGAAGTCTCGCCGTAAAGCGAGACTTCTGTGTGTGCGGGCCGAGGGCTCTTGCAATTGCAAGTGCGGTATTTCCCCCACAGACCCCCAGGGCGGCCGAGAAAACCTTTGTTCGACCTGAAATGACTCATTTAATCATCCAAAACGGGATGGAACACATTAATTAACTGAAAAATGTTGCATAGTATGCCTTTAAGGTTCTGCTAATGTGGCTCCATAGAAAGCTGAAGCTGCTCAGCAGCCCCACCTGCTGGTCTCCTATCCTGATGGAGACAGAATGAAGGCTGGAAACCAGAGAAAACATCCAGAGAACAAATGTTTCAGAACAAATGAACAGAGAAATGTTCCTCTAAGGTTCCCACGTTTCCATCAGAGGAATGGTCTCTAAAGCTGCTCTGACTGAACCACACTGACAGTCCAGCTTTTCATTTCCACTCAGGGATTTTTAGTGGGAATCAAGTGAGACACCACCTGCTGATCTTTGGTTCTAATGGATGCTTTAAAGCTAGAAACTGAACCAAAGGATCCAGATAACTTGTTAAACTTCTGCTTTTAAACTCAGTTCTGACTAAATCTAGTAATCCCTGTTTGATGCATGAATCATTTTAATAATTCCTCATTTTAACCCAACTTTAACTTTAAAACTCAACACATCTAAAAATGATTTAGACGATCTGAGGATCCAGGTTCTGCAGAGCAGCTTCTTGTTCTGGTTCGTCTGAAATGTCCAGGAAACGAGAAAAAAGGAAATGATTCATGTTTGAATTTCTGATGAAAAGAGAAAATCTCTTTTCCTTCTCCAACGTCCACAGTGGACTTCATGAGGAGCTGCAGGTGAAGGTTTTACCCCCATAGTCCCTAAACAGGATTAAAATCTATGTTCTGACCTCAGCAGAGCAGAGCTGCATGATGAACCTCAGATCCAACAGAACCAGAACCGTTCTGCAGGAAGAACAGATAAAATCCTCCAGAGAAGATCTGAAAGTCTCTGAGCTGCTGCAGAAAGTGTTTCCATGCTCACCAAAGGAGAAGCTGGAGCAGATCAAACTTTATCTTTACTCACTTTTAGATTTTACCTTCAGAAAGAAGGAAATAAAAAGATTTGATGTAAAATCCTGAAGAAAATATTCATCCTCTGATTGAAAAAAACATCATTTACTCACTGAGCTGTTTGCAGCAACAGATAAAAGGACCAGAGCTGCCCAAACATTTGCAGAAAACATCTAAAATATGCTAAAAAAAATCGATAAACTGCATCACAATGAAGCAAACATGCAGCCTGAACATTTTAGAGTTGAGCTTTATTTCAGGATCAACATCTCTAAGGTCAGAGTTCATCATCAGGATCCAGTCAGAGTCTCTTTAAACTCAAACTGCTGCAGCTTCAACCTCTGGATCATCAGGACAGCTCAGCTTCTCTCCTCAACAAAGACGATCCCCTCCACACCCTGCAGAGAGAAGAAGGAGCAACAGAGGAGATCAGTGAGTGTTTCCAGCCTCTGGAAGCTGATCATGAACATCTCATCTGTTCCTGAAACATCAGCTGACTAAGAAACATGGAGGCTGTCCCTGAACACATCTGGATGAAACTAGTGAGAAGGACACATGTCCAGATGTGCTGAGTGGACTTCAGCAGAGCTTCTGCTCTGTAGAAAGACCACATGGTGACTAAATGTAATGATGGGCTGTGAAATCAGTGATTTGCAGGCTGCAGTCACACTGATCTCAGAGCTGTGACTAAGATTAAACTGATCAGCTGTTTGCTGTTGAAATGAGAGAACAAAGAGTCTGATGCTCCACAGCTTGATGAATGAGGACCACTGTCTCTAGACATGGTGGAAGGCTGTCAGCTGGAATCCAGCTGCATTTCCTGGAGACATGAACACAACAACAACAGTCATCTTCACATGGACACAAAGACAGGAACACAACAAGCTGCTGGCTCCTCTGATTGGCTCATTGTTGTCTTTGTGTCCAATCAGGAAGCCTGTCACCATTCTCCTCCCACTGAGAAGCTGCAGCTTTACTGGAAACACTGGATCTTTGCTTTGGTACCAACTGGGTTCAGAACAGTTTTGCTGACAGCAGCTGGACTCACTCCAACCATCTACTTACAGATACTCCAGTTTGTAGTCTGGACTCTTTACAAGATCCTGCAGCTGCTGAACATCTGACTCCTTCAGGTTGTTGTAGCTCAGGTCCAGTTCTGTCAGATGGGATGGGTTGGACTTCAGCGCCGATACCAGATAATCACAGCTGATCTCTGACAAACCGCAGTTCCACAATCTGAATAAAGAATCAAAGATGTGAGCTGAAGCCACCAGGATGCAGGTTCTAACAGTCCAACAGAACCAGTTAAAGAACTCTCATTAATATTAATGACAACAAGCTGCTGCTTCAATAAAGACCTGCTGACTTCAGCTCTTCAACAATCAACAATATCAGAACTTTCAACAGTTAAAACTTGTTTAGCAGTTTTTATAGTCCTGGCTCTCATTTAGAAACTTTGTGTGGAATCCGTACTAAAAGTGAACGCCAAGAAAAAGAAAATGGAGTATGGTAAAAATATTCAGATTAAACAAACCATGCTCAGGCACAGCAGCAGCCATTTTCCTTTCTAGATCCCAGCTGTAGCGATACATTTGGTACCAGGTTCTGGCTCAGGTTCTGCCCTCTACACGCCCAGATTCAAGCAGAAACGGTCGATGCAAAGCACCCCATGAATGTTAATGTGTAGAAAATGTGTCAGCTGATCATTTTTTCATCATGGTGACGTGGCAGCCACGGAGAAAAAGCAAAGAAACGTTGGGAAAATTTCCCAGAGAGGCGTTTATTAAATGTGGAAATCAGAGGTAAAAGCTTAGATGTTGTCCACATTAAAACAAGTTGTTAAGAAGCTGTTCAAATAAGTTATTAAAAAGTAAACCACGCTGTGCTCCGTGTTGAAATTCCCCTGTGGCTGTGGGTTCAGATCCACATTCAGAGGAGAGAGGTTTCCCCCCATTATTACCCCCCCCCCCCTAAAAAGGTGAGCACTGCCTGGGTGTGAGCAGAAAGCCTCCTTCTCTGCTCTCTGGCGGTTGGAGAGCTGCCTTTCAGCTCCTCACAGGGAGGTGGAGCCACTTTCCCCTGTGGGGAACAGCACAATGCATGCTGGGAGTCAGAAGCAGGATATTGGCCAGTCCTCATTATTGGCCAGGAAATCTTTGATCCCTGAAAGCGCGTTTCCTCAATTCTCCATCTGCACGGTCTTCCAGCAGTGCCAATGCATCCAGCCAGCAGCATTACGCACGAATGTGTTTGACTGTTTGCAGCAATTAAAGTAATTGCTGCTCACCTGGTCACAATAATCTGTGGAACACGTCACCCTGGTGATGATTGGAGAGAGGAATGTGAAGGTAGAAAACCCAGAGAATATGTTAGCAGACTTTAATTTAAGATTTAAGATGGCTTATGGGCATTTAGATTTATCTGAAATGTCCCAGATGGATTTAAGAGTCACCAGCAGCAGAATGAATAATACTGAGGTTTTAATGCTTCTGATCAAGATGATCTATGATTAAAGTCTGATATGGAGCCCTTTGTCACCGATTCTGTTCATAACTTTTATGGACAGAATTTCTAGGCGCAGCCAAGGTGTTGAGGGGATCCGTTTTGGTGGCCTTAGGATTGCGTCTCTGCTATTCACGGATGACGTGATCTTATTGGCTTCATGAGGGCGTGATCTACAGCTCTCACTAGAGCGGTTCGCAGCCGAGTGCGAAGCGGTCGGGATGGAAATCAGTGCCTCCAAATCCGAGACCATGGTCTTGAACCGGAAAAGTGTAAAGTGCCTCCTCCAGATTGGGGAGGATGTGCTGCCCCTAGTGGAGGAGTTCAAGTATCTTGGGGTCTTGTTCAGGAATGAGGGGAAGATGGAGCGGGAGATTGACAAGCGGATTGGTGCGGCGTCTGCTGTGAAGCGGGCGCTGTACCGATCCATTGTGGTGAAGAGAGAGCTGAGCCAAAAGGCAAAGCTCTCAATTTACCGGTCGATCTACGTTCCTACCCTCATCTATCGTCACGAGGGGGTCGTGACCGAAAGAACGAGATCCTGGATACAAGCGGCCAAAATGAGTTTTCTCCGTAGTGGGTCTGGGCTCTCCCTTAGAGATAGGGTGAGGAGCTCAGTCATCCGGGGAGGACTCAGAGTAGAGCCGCTGCTCCTTCACGTTGAGAGGAGCCAGTTGAGGTGGCTCGGGCATCTGGTTAGGATGCCTCCTGGACGCCTCCCTGGTGAGGTGTTCCGGGAACGTCCCACCGGGAGGAGACCCAGGGGAAGACCCAGGACACGCTGGAGGGAATATGTCTCTCGGCTGGGAACGCCTTGAGGATCTGGCCCAAGTGGCCGGGGAGAGAGACGTCTGGGCCTCCCTATTAAAGCTGCTACCCCCGCAACCCGACCCCAGATAAGCATAAGAAAACAGACGGACGGACGGATGGAGTGAAAGTGAACATCTGAGAGGAATCCTCATGCAGGTTGGCTGTAATTCACCACTTCACCATCTGCAGATAAATTAACTATTTTAATTATTCCACAGCCATAAAAACATGATGTCATGTAAACTGACTTTAGGAGCTGAAGCTCCTAGAAGCAAAACCTGGTACTGTGACATGTTGTGTCTGAGTGTTTTAGTCAGTAAAATCCTTCCAGAGCTTCTAAAAGTGCTGAAGCATCAATCAGGGATTATAGATTTGTTCCTGTCAGACAGATTCCAGGAGCTGGAATTCACTTTTCTAAACTGGCTTGAATCCCCTCTGAGCCGCTTCACATGAGGAACATTTATACACACTGGGGGTCCCAATGCTGTCCGCTTCTGACCTGAGATCAGGGCTCAGACTCAGTTACACAGAGAGACAACATTAAAAACTGGCTCCAAGTCCAGGAACAAACTCAGCAAAGATTTATTACAATAGAAGATCTTAACTTTGTTTTCAGCTGAATTATATCCACTTATTCAATTATTTTAAAATCATCCTGTAGAAAATGGAGAAAACTGACCTGATGAAGGTTTAAAGAGATTAAAAACCTTCAAATAAATGGAACATCAGTATTTTATTTCTTCTCTCTTCCTCTTCCTCAGTTCTGGATAAAAGTTGCAACTCTAAACTGAAATTCAGCTCATTGTTTCATGTTTTGTGCTGATTATTGAATAAATCCTGACAGGAAGTTAGAAAAAGAAAGAAACTTTAAGTGGAGCAAAGCAGTGAAGAAGAAAGCAGACTTTACCATGAAGATCCTCAGTGTGGATCAGTAGAATATCAGCCAGATGTCTGCAGTTTAGTGTCAACACAACTTTCACATCACAAATATCAGAACTAAAACATGGAGTCTGACCTCAGGTCCCGTAGTTTGCAGAGGGGAGTCTGGAGGAAACCACAGAGCTCCTTCACTCCACCATCTTTCAGGTCTTTGTTGTCACTCAGGTCAAGTTCTGTCAGATGGGACGGGTTGGACTTCAGCACCGATACCAGATAATTACAGCTGATCTCTGACAAACTGCAGTTCCTCAATCTGAATAAAGAATAAAAGATGTGAGCTGAAGCCACCAGGATGCAGGTTAAATCTGAAACATGAACAAATAAGTGATAAAATGTAGAAAATTAATATCCCTGAATGTAAAAGTGCCAGAAACATGATGAACTGATGTCTGATATGTGATCCAGTAGAACTGATTTAAAGAGTTAAAGCCAGCAGAACCAGAACATGTTATCATGACGTGTGAAGGTCCAGATCAAGGTGTGGTTCTCAGCAGTGGCGGCTGGTGATGAAGATGTTCTGGGCTTAGGGTTGGGGGGGCACTAGAGCTTGGAGATTAGCAGCCAACAATAAACTCTCCTTGAACATAAATCCATCCATGATCACTTGCTGCTGCTGGATATTTAAGTCTGATGGCTCTGACGTCTGTTTAAAATGCTGCTGTCTTTTAGTCTGGCTCAGGGTTCTGCTAGAACAGTGGTTCTCAAAGCCAGAATGTTCTAAACATGGATAATTTAACAGAGTTTCAGCTCATATTGTTCTGGATTCATCTTCAAGCTAAACCAGCAGCCTGCATGGAGGCTTTTCTCTAAGGAAACATGGCGTCTGTTTAAAGTTCTGCTCCTTCAGTCCCTGATCACTGAACATTGGTCCCCATGTTCTGCTGCTGGGCTCACATGTTCTCCATCATACTGGCTCAGTTGTTCTCAGTGGGTCTCTGTGTGTCTGGTGGCTCATTGTGAGAACTAGAACCTACCATGAGGAGACTTTCTCCACCTGCGGCCCTCAGCTGTGGATCAGCCTTCCTGAAGACCTGAGGGCAGCTCAGAGCTTTGGACTAAATAAGAATGATCTGCATTTTTCAGCACATCTTTGGAAACCAATGAAATGTGTCCTCTGCATTTAACCCGTTCCTTTAGGGAGCAGTGGGCTGCCACTGGGTGGCGCCCCAGAGCATTCTGGCTCTAAGGGTGTTGCTCAGGGGCCCAGGGCAGGAGCCTGTGGGATCTGAACCAGCAAACTTGCAGTGCAAATGTGGACTACAGATCTATGCATGGTATTAGGTTTCAGCACTAAACACTGAACACTGGAAAAATGAGGCACAGACTAAATCACCATTTAACACAAGTTATAAAGTGTTAACAATCCCCCCCCCTCTTTATTTAAGAAAATATAAAGGTGAATGAAATAAATGTTCTTTAGGACCTTTAAATAAATTCAAGTAACAAGCACTTCTCTGCATACAAAATCAAAATAAAAACCCTCAGGGTGTCAATCTGAGATCCCAGTTCAATAATATTTGCTTAAATGCTTATTAATTAAAGCTAAAGGCGGTAAAACCCAAGCTAACCCTACGCTGCAGGCCTGTTTCTATGCTTGTGAACATGGAGACCAAACTCAGTGGTGGCTTCTCTCAATGAGCATATAATAAACTAAAAAGGAACCTTGGTCCAGATGATTAATAATGCTAACAGAAACGCTCTGCTCTGTTTAGTCCTCCTCTCCAGTGGAAAAAACTTGCCTCCCACAGTCACGGCTCCCACTCCAATACTAGGCCACCTGCGGGTCCACACCCATCACAAACTCCTCGTCCTTGTCCCCAATGTCATAGACATTATATACGTAGCAGTGTTTCCCGCAGCACAACCTTGGCAAGGCGGCCGCCTCACCAAACTCACGCTACGGCCTCGCCAACATTCCCAAAAAACAAAAAAACCCCAAAAAAAACAACAAAGTTTTAATTCATTGTCAAGCCCAGACAATAAAACAGCATTGATAACTGTACGGCTGGTAATACTGAATTGCGACACCCTCTGGTTGGTTATATTACTACGCCATGGCAGAGGAATAATTTTCTTTGATCATCCTTGGAGACGTGTGGGGGGAAAAAACGTCTTCATCATCGATGAACTATATGTGGAAAGGTAAGTAGTTAATTAAAACTGATAATCGAAAATTACTATTTGCACTGTGTCAGACCAAATTCTGCCTCGTGTGCTCTGACAAATTAAGATAGGATTTAGTTTTATATATTCATTTCAATATGCTTGCATGTTTATTTTACGTTTTTTGTTGTTGCTTTCTCGCGTGCATATAGTGAATGGCAGGGAAAAAACAGGCAAAAATACATGGATACTTTGAAGCGAGAAGCAGGTCGACTTCACCGTCAGCGTCTGCATCGAGCCATCCTCCTTCACCACCTCAGGCCCATCCTCAAACTTCCCAAACCAAACATACAAGTAGTGGGTGGAACCCAGAATGGCAAGGCAAGGCAAAGCACATTTATTTATATAGCACAATACAGTACACAGACAATGCAAAGTGCTTTACATGATTAAAATACAGCAAATAAAGCAGAAAAAAGCAAGTAGGAAAAAGCAGTTGGATTATTAAAAAAATGCATTCGTTCAACTAGTGCAGTCGAATGCAGTCCCAAACAAATGAGTTTTTAGTCTTGATTTAAAGGAACTTAGGCTTTCAGCATTTTTACAGTTTTCTGGAAGTTTGTTCCAGATAAGTGGGGCATAGGAACTAAATGCTGCTTCTCCATGTTTGGTTCTGGTTCTAGGTATGCAGAGTAGGCTGGAGCCAGAAGAGCTTAGTGGTCTGGAGGGTTGATGCACTGATAACAAGTCTGTGATGTATTTAGGTGCTAGGCCATTCAGGGATTTATAGACTAACAGAAGGATTTTAAAGTCTATCCTCTGAGATACAGGGAGCCAGTGTAAGGACTTTAGAACTGGGGTGATGTGCTCTACTTTCTTAGTTTTAGTGAGGACGCGGGCAGCGGTATTCTGGATCAGCTGCAGCTGTCTGGTCCACTTTTTAGGCAGACCTGTGAAAACACGTTGCAGTAATCAATTCGACTAAAAATAAATGCATGGATTAGCTTTTCCAGATCATGCTGAGACATTAGTCCTTTAATCCTGGAAATGTTTTTCAGGTGATAGAAGGCTGACCTTGTAATTGTCTTTAGATGCTTTTGGAGGTTCAGGTCTGAGTCCATCACTACACCCAGATTTCGGACCTGATCAGTGGTTCCTAGCTGAAGCAGCTGAAGCTGTGTGCTAAGTTTTGATCTCTATTGGTCCAAATATTATTCTGTTTTGTTTTTGTTCAATTGAAGAAAGTTTTGGCACATCCACGCATTGATTTCTTCAAGACATTTACTCAGTGCCTAAACTGGTCCATAGTCACCTGGTGACATGGTGATGTAGAGCTGTGTGTCGTCTGCATAGTTATGGTAGCTGATGTTGTTGTTTTTTATTATCTGAGCTAGAGGGAGCATGTAGATATTGAATAGGAGGGGACCCAGAATGGACCCTTGGGGAACCCCACATGTGATTTTTGTCATCTCTGATGTAAAGTTACCTACTGACACAAAAAAATCCATGTCCTTTAAGTAGGATTTAAACCAGTTGAGAGCTGTACCAGAGAGGCCGACCCATTTCTCCAGGCGTTCTTACACACCTTGATAAGGGTGGTCTCTGTACTGTGGTGAACACAGAAGCCAGACTGGAAAACGTGAAAGCTGCTGGTCATTTTTAAGAAGGTGTTTAATTGTTGAAACACAGCTTTTTCAACAATCTTACTGATAAAGGGGAGGTTTGAGATGGGCCTGTAGTTCTGGAGTAGTAGTTTGTCTAAATTGTTCTTTTTCAGCAGTGGTTTGATAATTGCTGTTTTTAGGGACTGGGGGAAAACACCTGACAGAAGGGACGTGTTTATTATCTGGGTCAATGACAGGCAAAACTTTCTTAAAGGAGAAGTCCGGTCAAAATCAGAAATCAAACTGCTGAAAGTACTTTAAATATAAAACTACTATATACTGTGCAATAAATTATACTTTTTTTTTATTAAGAATAATTTTCATTTAATCATGTTTATGTGGAGGAACCCATCTTGTTCAAGAATAGTACTGTCACCTCCCATTTTGTGACGTCACTCAGCGGACCCGCTGTTGAGCAAGTCCCAACGCTCTGTTGTTTGTCATGACGCACTATTTTCCAACATGTTGACGACTGGTTCTCTGTACGAAGCAGAGAGTGATGAAGTACTTAGTGACATTGATGGGAGTTCCGTGGAGCTATCATCTGATAGTGATATGGATTTTTTAGAAGAGTTTCTTGACAGAAACTGGACTTATTTCCAGTGCAAACTCAGTCGGGCCCCCCAAGATATATATATGCGCGCGTGTGTGTGTGTGTGCGCGCGGTCGCTCCTCCGCAGCACGGCTTTACCGGCGCTGCAGCAGAGGAGAGATCGCGCTGAAGTGACTTGAGTTTATTTGCCCCCTAGTAAATAGGGCAGGTGGTCATTATTGTATAAATATTAAAATATAAAAGCGTTCCAGCACATGCTGGGGCGGAGGGATACCACATCACATGTGGTATCCCTCCGCCCCTCTGGTCGGTAACCATCCCCGCAAATTCTAAATTAAAAATTCTAAATTAAAAAATAACTTACCGAAAATCCTCGCTCTCATATCATGTTCAAAACATTCTTCTTCGAAATGGTTGCTGCATATGAGGTGTTTTTTCTCTGGCCAGAAGTTAGATGGCAAATCGGCTCTCTTCAAGTTGGCAATCCAGCAACGAGCCCGGTGGCTCATGAATCGGAAAGTTGAAATAAGCAATTTTTTTTCTTCTTTTACCAGTTGTGTTGGAACATCCAATGGCCATGCACGTGAGCATTGTTGCTGTAACAATAGCTCTTGTGAATGTCAGTGGTGAAGTCCTCTGGAAATCCGAAAAAATTGTTGATGATCGCAGCTGTGTAGAACGGCTCCTATTGACTTTGCATGGAAAGAGCAGAGAAATGCTGTCGCCGCTCCGCTTTTCCACATCGCAGGATGTGATGTCAGACGGCCCTTACTGCCCAAATATGGGCAGTAATGGCCGCCCCCATGCATAGTGATCCAGACGACAATTTATGTTTTTATTTTCTTATTGATTAAAGATAAGTTCATTAAATAACCACAAACGTATTAGTTTTAGTTATAGCTAATGGTCCCCTGATTTTTCCTTGTTGACCGGACTTCCCCTTTAAAGAAAGCTGTGGGGAGAACATCAAGGCAGCATGAGGAGGAACTTAGCTGCTGAATGATCTGCTCTAAGCTTTTGTAGTTTATTTGGCTGAATTGGGACATTTGGTCAAGATCAATTCTAGTTGGAGACAACTTTGGTACTGAACTTGGTATGGATGTACAAACTGATCCTATAATCTTTTGGATTTTCTCAGTAAAGAAGTTAGCAAATTCATTGCAGGCCCTGGTGGAGTGGAGTTCGGAAGCCACGGATACAGGAGGGTTTGTTAACCTGTCGACTGTGGCAAATAAGACACAAGCATCATTAATGTTCTTGTATATGATCTCAGAGAAGAAAGATTCTCTTGCATTTTTCAGTTGTAAGTTATATCTGTAAAGTCTCTCTTTATAGATGTCATAGCGAACCTGAAGTCTGTTCTTTCTCCACCTGCATTCAGCTTTTCGACACTCCCTTTTTTCACGTCTAACTGCTGGAGCATTTCTCCAAGGATATTTTTACTTCCTGGAAAAAACCTTCACTTTAACTGGAGCAACGCAGTCAATGATGTCTGAGACTTTAGAATGAAAGTGATCTACTAGCTCATCCACTGAGTTGCAGCCCAAGGTTGAAGTAGCAGAGTAAGCTTGAATAAAAGTTTCCGTGGCGTTGTCCTTAAAGGTGCGTTTTCTTACGATGTCCCTTTGGCTAAATGAGTCACTGGAAATTATGCTTTCAGAGGTAACAGAAAAGTGATCGGATAAGGCAACATCAGTTACATTGACCTGTGAAATCTTTAGACCTTTAGTGATGATCAAGTCTAAAATATGTCCCTGTTTGAGTGTTGGTTGTTTAACATGTTGAGTTTAACCAAAGTTTCTTAGTGTGTCACACAATTCTTTTGCACTTCTGTCTTTAGGGTTGTCAACGTGAAAGTTGAAGTCTCCAACAATAATCAAACAGTCATAATCAACACATATCACAGACAGGAGGTCACTAAAATCCTTAAAAAAAGTTTGATGTGGACTTAGGAGGCCTGTAATCATTCAAAAACATAGTTCGTACCGGGCTCTTTACCTGGAGAGCCAAATGTTCAAAAGAGTCGAATTTTCCCCAAAACACCTTTTTACACTTTAGTGAATCATTAAACAATGTTGTCACTCCTCCACCTTTCCTTTGCTGTCTGCTCTCACAAAGAAAATTGTAGTTGGGAGGAGTCCACTCCATCAGAATATGTGCTTCATTAAATTCATGAAACCATGTTTCTGTTAAAAACATAACATCAAGATTATTGTCAATAATGAAGTCATTAATTAAAAGCGATTTTCCTGACAGAGATCTAACGTTTAACAAACCCAGTTTATATGACTTAGTGGACAAAGCTGATGGTGCATGGTTCACAGAATAGAAGATGTTTGAAATCAACCATTTTGCACCTGACCTATTTAGAGAGAAACCATCTCTGTTAAACAGATGTCTCCTCTCCCAAAAGTGTAATATTCTGGTTTCTGTTCTGGTTTTATTTTTGAGTCATTTTCCTCTCCTGCTTTAGGTTCTCTGCTTGCTTTGAGTTTGTGTCCTGTCTGGGTTCTTATTTACTGTTAGTTTATCTTGTTTTGTCATCTGTCTTAGTCTTAGCTTTATTTTCTGTTTTAGGTTTTTACTTTAGAGTGATTTTGTTTCTCAGTAAGTTTGGTGTGGTTTCTGTCCACTTGTCCTGTCAGCTTT
Source organism: Fundulus heteroclitus (assembly GCF_011125445.2). Classification (NCBI taxonomy): domain Eukaryota; kingdom Metazoa; phylum Chordata; class Actinopteri; order Cyprinodontiformes; family Fundulidae; genus Fundulus; species Fundulus heteroclitus. The sequence continues at coordinate 97,050 of NW_023396733.1, read as the reverse complement.
TTAGCTTTGGTTTCTGGTTTATTTCTTGTTTTGATCTTCTGCACTGATGTCTGGTCTAATTACCCACTCTGCACACCTGCCTTACTCCACCCCTGTTGCAATCATCTCTGACCGGTTCCACCTGCTTCCTCCTCCATATAAACAGTTGAGACCAGATATCAGTGCCAGGTCGTCTTGTTGAGTTATGGGTGAGTCTCCTTCTGCAAGATTCTGTTTTTTGCTTTTGGATTTTTGACCCCCTTTGTCTCCAGTAACCTGAGCCATCCTGTCCCTGTCCTGTCTGTTCCTGCCCTGCTTGCACAACTGGACTGTTTGTTTTTCTGCCATTTTTGTTACAACAGGTTTTTTTTGGATTTTGTCTCTGTTTTGATTTCTGTTATTAAAATCCTTCTTTTTAAAGAAACCTCTGCTGGTCTGGCTGAATTCTGGGTCCCCTGCCTCTGATCATTACAAAAAGATGTTAAAGTTGTCTATGAAGGTTACAGTCGTTTGTTTGCATATTTTTCCCAGCCATTTGTTAAGCATCAGAACTCTGGAAAAAATCTCATCTCCACAATTAACGGGCGCTTGAGGGCCGCTGAGAAACACCTTGACATTAAGGCCATCAACTAAGTTCAACAGACGAATGTAATCCTCTTTCAATACGTCTGATTTTCTTATCCGGGTGGCGTGGCCCAGGGCAGCTTGTATTATGAGTTTTTCCAAGGTCGGGCGTTCTTTCAAGATCCTTGAAAGGATGTCTGATACATCAGACACCAGGGCATTGTTCAAAGGGCTATAAAATCAACATCTCTGTGTTTTTCTTGTTACAGAAATGTTTAATCCCATTTACAGAACTATTGCATAGTATCAGGGTCCTTGGCCCTGTGGCATGTTTTTTCACTGATGTCTTAGAACGAAAATCGTTGACATACCTCTGATTGATGTCATGATCCTCCTGGGTCACATTTTGGAGCGGAGCAAATCTGTTTAGTAATGGAATTCCAGCATTTCCAGCAGGTTTACTCCTATCATTTGTTTTAAGAACAGCCCGTTGTTGTTTCACTTGTCTTGGGACATCTCTCTGTAGTCTTGGCCAGTTTCCTTTGTCTAGGTGCGGGGTTCGTTGATCCTTTGGTCTTGCACCCAGAGTGGTCCAGGGATTCTCGTTTTCCTTACGGAACTGTTTGTTTGCTGAGTCGCTGGGCTGATAGTCACCGTTCGGAATCACAGGCAGGGTTGTTTCATTTCCATATGCGGCGTTTACATCATAATTCACAGAATGGGGTGTTGAGGTGAAATATGCAGGTTGGCTGTACAATACAGAACACGACGTGTAGCCTAACTGGCATTGATCTTGTTCGAGGGTGAATTTTATTCGGGGGGACATTTTAACATAGCCTACGTTGTATTACACCTATTCTGTCCTGCAGGAATGTTTTGCAGAATATGTAGGGCCAATTTCCACCGTGCTTCACGTGGTACTGCAGAGCGCGCATTCATTGAGGTGCCTTGCACCAACTATAATTGAGACGTGCTCGACCGACATATGAGCTCCGCAAATCACGCCGCAAGCGTTGCCATGACTGCCCAGCCTGGTCGAGGTATGGTTTTTATTTTAAGGATTTCATGTTATTGATTTGATAGCTGCACAAAATAAATACAATAAAATAATAACTTCTCCCTTTCTATAATTATTATTTTAGACCTGTCCATCAGTGAAGCTTTTCAGCCCATAATAAACTTAGAACATGAGGAATTATTGGTGGCTTTAAATGTCTTTATTGGCTGATCAAGAGAGAAATGGCACACCATACAAATTATGCTGCACTACAGGAGATGGTAGAATTACGTGGCTGTGATTATTTTGCCAAGCTAAAGATAGGACTTAAAAATAAATTGTAGGCCTACTGTTTCTGTGTGTGTTGGCTTGCAGCGTTAAACACAAAAAGTGTTGTAGCCTAGGCTATTGGTCAAATTCTAAAAGGCCTACATTTTTTTAGATTGATCAAAGGACAAATTACACATCCCACAGAATTTTGGATGAGATGCTCCAAATACTGGCTGCCATTAGGTCCTCAAAGGCCAGTGGCATTGAAATAGACGAATCAACAGATGTGTCTGTTCAAAAACAGCTTGACATACACATCAGGTAATTATTAAGAACCTAAAAAGATTGTATTGGAGAGTCATTGTATGTAAAAACGGCAGTTTGAAAATGCATTTATACTTTTTAGGTACACAGACAAAGAAGGACAGCATTTATGTCAATTTCTAAATCTGGAACCCATTCCAGATGGCACAGCCTCAACAATTGCAGAGAATGTAAAAAGGGTAATGATAAAAAAAAACAAATACCTCAGGACCACATCTATGGCCTTGGCACAGATGGGGCAGCAGTGATGAGAGGTATGTGAGTGTAGCCTATGTGAAATGTGAAGTAAAAATTAATTTCACATAAGTTCACAATTATTGTGCCTTATTGGAAAATGCAATGGGACTGCAAAGTTACTGTCAGACATCTGGCCAGGACTGGTATCAGTGCACTGTGCAGCTCACCATCTGGCACTAGTGTGCAAAGATGCAGCAGAAGAGGTCCCTTACATGACCATGTTCCGGAAGCACCTGTAGGACTCGCACCTGTACTTTCGGAACAGTGCAAACCGCACCAGCACTCTTAAGAGAGCTGCAGCTGTCCTCAAAGTAGCGGACTTGAAAGTCACAGTAAGAGAAAACGGTTCATAGAATATTCCTAATTAAAATTTGCAGTTCAGTTTAAATTCAAAAACAAATCTCATTAATTTGGAAATGCCATTCCAGGAGGTTAAGGACACTAGGTGGTTGTCCCAGGATAAGGCCATTGCAAACCTTCAAAGTAATTTGCCTGCTGTTCTTGCCACTCTGGCAGAGGAGGCAGACACCCGAAAGGACCCAGTGGCTGGGGGGTTATACACTTACTGTGCAACCTACCGATTTGTTGCAGCAGTTCTTATGCAAGCTGATATCCTGTCTCACCTGACCCAGCTGTCAAAATTGTTTCAAAAGGAGAATGTAAACTTTCTGGCTATTAGTCAGCATGTAAGCCATCTTTAGTACTTTGTTCTGATTATTGCTGAAACTATACCATACGAAAGGAGCCTACCTCTACCACCTTCTGGGGCCGGAGTGGCAGTCGTTCAATGTCCTTGTGACTTCAGGCATTATGAAGGTGAGACATAACCTTAAATAACCTTATCAATCATAAGTTGCCTACATATACTGTTATGATATATTTTTCTGGGATGAACCCGGACACAGCACGCACACACAGAGTCAGTTCTTATGAGTGAGTTTTTATTGAATAGTGTGGAAGATGGATGATGAGACCAGAGTCTTACAACGGACGGAGGTGAAGGGTGTAGAAGCTGGCTGGCAGGAGGAGTGTGGAGAGACTGACCGGGAGGAACTCTGGAGCCGAACACTGGAGAGCAGGACCTCTGAGCAGAGCCGTGGAGCGCAGAGCATCAGAGCCGAGCAGAGCATCAGAGCCGAGCAGCGGCGAGCAGAACGTCAGAGCCGAGCAGAGGCGAGCAGAGCATCAGAGCCGAGCAGTGGCGAGCAGAGCATCAGAGCCGAGCAGAGCATCAGAGCCGAGCAGTGGCGAGCAGAGCATCAGAGCCGAGCAGAGCATCAGAGCCGAGCAGTGGCGAGCAGAGCATCAGAGCCGAGCAGAGCATCAGAGCCGAGCAGTGGCGAGCAGAGCATCAGAGCCGAGCAGAGGCGAGCAGAACGTCGGAGCCGAGCAGTGGCGAGCAGAACCTCAGAGCCGAGTAGTGGAGCACAGGACGTCCGAGCCGTGCAGTGGAGGTCTGAACGTCTGAGCCGAACGGTGGAGGTCTGAACGTCAGAGCTGAATACTGGAGAAAACAAAACTGTCGGAAAGTCTTTGGGCTGACTGAAACAAGACCAGGTGAAAGGAGTCTTCAGGCTGACGGGTACAAACGGAGCTGACAAGAAAAACTGGCAGGGAATGAGCGGGAGTGAACACTATGGACCGGCGACGGGAACAGAAAGAGGTGAGTCTGATAAAGCGGTGGGAACAGGTGGAAGCAGTTGTGGGTTAATTGCAGCCTGCCAGGTGAAACTGATCAGGCTGCGCAGGAACAAGAGAGAGGGAGAGAGGCTCAGCATGCAGCCAATAAGCTGCATCCTGACAGTACCCCCCCCCCAAGGCCGGACACCGGACGGCCCAGAATCCCCACGCCGGGCGGGTGGAGGGGGCCCAGGAAGGCGGGCAAGAGTCGAAACCGAACACTGAGGGACCAAAGAGCCTGCAAACACAAAAGGGGCCAGAGAATACGGGGAACCAAAGGGGCCAGAGAACACGGGGAACCAAGGAGCTAGAGAACAGCGGGGAACCAAGGAACTAGAGAACAGCGGGGAATCAAGGAGCCAAAGAACACGGGGGAACCAAGGAGCTAGAGAACACTGATGTGCCAAAGCACAATCAGGGGGCGGCACATCAGGGAAAGGCACGAACGCTTGACAGCGCTGGGGAAAGAGCGAGCGCAACACAGCGCCAAAGGGAAGGAACGGGCGCAACACAGCGCCAAAGGGAAGGAACGGGCGCAACACAGCGCCAAAGGGAAGGAACGGGCGCAACACAGCGCCAAAGGGAAGGAACGGGCGCAACACAGCGCCAAAGGGAAGGAACGGGCGCAACACAGCGCCAAAGGGAAGGAACGGGCGCAACACAGCGCCAAAAGGGAAAGAACGGGCGTACACAACGCCAAAAGGGAAGGAACGGGCGTATGGAAACGCCAAGGGGAAGGAACGGGCGTATGGAAACGCCAAGGGCAAGGAACGGGCGTGTGGAAACGCCAAGGAGAAACAACGCCGAAGCGTGAGAGGAGCGCTGGGGCCCAAGGGGCGAGATCGCCGGGGCGTGAGGGAAACGCCGAGGCGAAACGGACGCATGACAGCGTCAAGGGGAAAATATAGGCGTACGAAAACGCCAAGAGGGAAGAACGGACGTACTTAACGCCAAAGGAAAAGAACGGGCGTACAAAACGCCAAGGGGAAAGAACGGGCGTACTTAACGCCAAAGGGAAGGAACGGGCGTACTTAACGCCAAAGGGAAGGAACGGGCGTACTTAACGCCAAAGGGAAGGAACGGGCGTACTTAACGCCAAAGGGAAGGAACGGGCGTACTTAACGCCTAAGGGAAGGAACGGGCGTACTTAACGCCTAAGGGAAGGAACGGGCGTACTTAACGCCAAAGGGAAGGAACGGGCGTACTTAACGCCAAAGGGAAGGAACGGGCGTACTTAACGCCAAAGGGAAGGAACGGGCGTACTTAACGCCAAAGGGAAGGAACGGGCGTACTTAACGCCAAAGGGAAGGAACGGGCGTACTTAACGCCAAAGGGAAGGAACGGGCGTACTTAACGCCAAGGGGAAAGAACGGGCGTACTTAACGCCAAAGGGAAGGAACGGGCGTACTTAACGCCTAAGGGAAGGAACGGGCATACTTAACGCCAAAGGGAAGGAACGGGCGTACTTAACGCCAAAGGGAAGGAACGGGCGTACTTAACGCCAAAGGGAAGGAACGGGCGTACTTAACGCCAAAGGGAAGGAACGGGCGTACTTAACGCCAAAGGGAAGGATAAGCGTACTTAACGCCAAAGGGAAGGATAAGCGTACGACAACGCCAGAGGGAAGAACAAGCGTACGACAATGCCAGAGGGAAGAACAGGCGTACGAAAACGCCAGAGGGAAGAACAGGCGTACGAAAACACCAAGGCTCAACAACTCCTGCTGGAACACGACTGGTGTACAGAAACGCCAGGGGAAAACCCGCCGGGGCGTGAGGGAAACACCGGGGCTTGGGGAAGAGAACGCCGGGGCGTGGGGAGAACGCCGGGGCGCCAGGAAGAAGAATGCCGGGGCGCAAAGGGAACGCCGGGGCACAAGGGAAACAGGAATATCTAAAACACCAGGGAACAAGAACGGAGGGCGTACTAACACGCCGAGGAACCGAGAAAAGAGGGCGTCCTAACATGCCGGGGAACCACGAATCAGAGGGCGTCCTAACACGCCGGGAAACCGAGAATCAGAGGGCGTCCTAACACGCTGGGGAACCGAGAATCAGAGGGCGTCCTAACACGCCGGGGAACACTAAATCTAAACGCCAGGAAAACAAGACCTAAACACCAGGGAACTAGAGGGTGAGCTAGGCAGCAACAGGCCAAGCGCGCCAGAGGGCACAGACAGCGACTTAAGCACTGGAGGGCTCTGGCGGCGACCTGCGTGCGCTGGGCAGCGACAGGTTGGCGCACCAGAGGGCTCAGCCGGCGACATAGGGGCGCCGGAGGGCTCTGGCAGCGCCCAAACAAGGGAATAACAACAAGAGGGTGAGCTAGGCAGCAACAGGCCAGGCGCGCCAGAGGGCACAGACAGCGACTTAAGCACCGGAGGGCTCTGGCGGCGACCTGCGTGCACTGGGTAGCGACAGGCTGGCGCACCAGAGGGCTCAGCCGGCGACATAGGAGCGCCGGAGGGCTCTGGCGGCAACCTGCATGCGCAGGGCAGCGACAGTCTGGCCCACCAGAGGGCTCAGCCGGCGACATGGGTGCGCCGGAGGGCTCTGACAGCGACCTGCATGCGCCTAAACAGGGGAACAACACAGACACTAGGGCAAGACAGAACAAAACAACTACGGAAGGGAACTAAACTAACCTAAACAGGGCAAAACATACAACGAAAACAGGAGAAGGGTGTAGGGACCTAGAAAGCGTAGGGCCCTTAGAGAGCGCAGGGACCTTAAAGAGCGCTGGACTCCATCCAACGCAGGAACCCATACAGTGCAGGAACCCAGACACCTAAATACTAAGGGGGAAGAAAAAAACAAAACAAACAAAACTAAAATAAAGAAAAAACAAATACAGAACAAGACTAGAACTACCGGGCTAGGACAGAAACTACAGAGGCTAGACTGGAATTACAGGGGCTAGACAGGGACTACAGGGTCAAGACAGGGACTACAGAGCTAACGAAACTACAGGGCTGACGAAACTACAGGGTCTCAAACTGAAAAATCAAAACAAGACTGGTAAACTAGGAAAGGAACCAAAAGCTAAAGCAAAACTATGAAACAAAGCAGAACCGGGAGATGAGGGCAAATACAGCTGAACTGATGAAAAACTAGATAACTAGAGCTAGAAATAACACAAACCAAAACAGGAAGTCTAAGGTAAAAAACTGGAACTCAAAAACAAAACTCAGAAAACTAACCTAAAAAATAGAACCGAACTGGATAAACAAAAGCTAAATAAAACTCTAATACTCAAAAGCAACATAAATCCCAAAAAATTCTAAGTAAACCAAAATCTAAGGTTGAGCCAAAACAAAAGAACAGAAGGCGGAAATAAATCTTCTAAAACAATAAAAAATATACAAAAAGACTAGAAACTAAAGCAGATCTAGAACACAACACCAAAAAATAACTCTAAACAAAAATCCAGAAGGCGCTGGGCAGCAAAGTCTGAATATGCTGGGCAGCAGCAAAAGTTAGCGCTGGGCAGCGACGACGAGGAGCGCCGTCCTTAGTGCTGAGCAGCGGGGAAGGCGGACCAGGAAAACAGAGTCAGAGGCGGGGCGTCGCAACTCTGCGACCCGGGCGAGACGAGACAGAAACGTGGCGTCGCAACTTTGCGACGCAGGCAAGATGAATCCAGAAGCGTGGCGTCGCAACTTTGCGACCCAGGCGAGACGAACCGGAGGCGAGGCAGATCCTACCAGCTTCTACACCAGGCTCTGTGCGTGCTCGGGTTCATCCCTTGGCCGGTCCATAATGTTATGATATATTTTTCTGGGATGAACCCGGACACAGCACGCACACACAGAGTCAGTTCTTATGAGTGAGTTTTTATTGAATAGTGTGGAAGATGGATGATGAGACCAGAGTCTTACAACGGACGGAGGTGAAGGGTGTAGAAGCTGGCTGGCAGGAGGAGTGTGGAGAGACTGACCGGGAGGAACTCTGGAGCCGAACACTGGAGAGCAGGACCTCTGAGCAGAGCCGTGGAGCGCAGAGCATCAGAGCCGAGCAGAGCATCAGAGCCGAGCAGAGCATCAGAGCCGAGCAGCGGCGAGCAGAACGTCAGAGCCGAGCAGAGGCGAGCAGAGCATCAGAGCCGAGCAGTGGCGAGCAGAGCATCAGAGCCGAGCAGAGCATCAGAGCCGAGCAGTGGCGAGCAGAGCATCAGAGCCGAGCAGAGCATCAGAGCCGAGCAGTGGCGAGCAGAGCATCAGAGCCGAGCAGAGGCGAGCAGAACGTCGGAGCCGAGCAGTGGCGAGCAGAACCTCAGAGCCGAGTAGTGGAGCACAGGACGTCCGAGCCGTGCAGTGGAGGTCTGAACGTCTGAGCCGAACGGTGGAGGTCTGAACGTCAGAGCTGAATACTGGAGAAAACAAAACTGTCGGAAAGTCTTTGGGCTGACTGAAACAAGACCAGGTGAAAGGAGTCTTCAGGCTGACGGGTACAAACGGAGCTGACAAGAAAAACTGGCAGGGAATGAGCGGGAGTGAACGCTATGGACCGGCGACGGGAACAGAAAGAGGTGAGTCTGATAAAGCGGTGGGAACAGGTGGAAGCAGTTGTGGGTTAATTGCAGCCTGCCAGGTGAAACTGATCAGGCTGCGCAGGAACAAGAGAGAGGGAGAGAGGCTCAGCATGCAGCCAATAAGCTGCATCCTGACATATACATCTTGGTTTAACATGTCACTGTTTTTTTTCTTTAATCTATCAGGACAAATCCCAATTGGAAGTCCTGCAATTAATGGCGTCAGGGTACGAGGAGCTGCATCTCCTGTACCCAAACCTCTCCCTCCTGGCTGCCATCGCCCTCACCATACCCCTGTCAAGTGTCAACCGTGAGAGAGACTTCTCAGCAATGAATAGGGTGAGTATCATCATTAAAACACTATCTGAAAGCTAATGTTAGTTGACATATCTGAGTAAAAATCTGACATTCATTTTTTTTCTTTGTGTAGATCAAGGAACAGGCTGCAGGGCAACAGCCTCACAGCCTGCATGGCCATTAGTATAAATGGACCACCAGTGGGGCAGCTGAATTATGGCAAGGCTCTTGAGTTGTTTTTTGAAACGCCAAGAAGGATTGCGTGTAGTGAAACCACGTGCAAAATGGGCCACAAGTAAATCATGTAAATAGAATAAAATGTAAATAGTTTTACATACAGAATGCAAATAAATGCAAATAAAAGTGTTACAGTGTTACAGCTCTTAAACAGTTTCGAGTTCCGTCATTGTGTCCCCCCGAACCCCCCGGCAGTCATCCGCGCAAAACTGGTTCTGGCCGACAACTCACCACCTCACCTAAGCAAATTCCTGCGGGAAACACGGCGTAGACGCCCCATTGGACGCTGCCGACCCCTAGGCTGACGTGCCTACAGGGCGGCCATCTCGGGTCAGACCACAGATCAGACAGCTGCTGTCAGAATGAATAGGAGGCAGCTTAGATCTAATTTTTATCATATGTTCACAGTGATCGTGACCTTTCAGACAGATTACACATATTTATTCAGAACCAAAACTTTAATTTAACCAAAATTTAAACTGAAGTCAAACTGGATGAGATATATACGCGCAATAATATATTTTACAGTTACATATTAATATAATAAACGCACAGAAATTATACACACATATCTCTGTCTCATATATATATATATATATATATATATATATATATATATATATATATATATATATTTTTTTTTTTTCTTTTTTTTGATAAATATATATTTTCATAGATAGGGTAGCTTCCTACTTCATGTACATTTACAAATGGCACTTTAAACTGTACAAAAAAACAGATACTCATTATCAGTCACCATCTGCCACTTTTTAAGAGTATGTGATGACAGCAGCACTGATCTACATAGGAGCAAAACTATATACAGACAAGTAAGAGCAGATGTGCAGCATTTAAAAATGATATAATACAAACCGCAATGTGGAAGAAAAGAAAAAAAATCAACAAAAAACTAAATAATGCATCTTAGAATCAAAGAGATTACAAAATCATAGCAAAAAGAAATATACTCTGTAATTTTTTCCGCATAAATCATGTCTGTCCAGTAATTTAGGACCATTTTGTTTGCTTTGTTTTATATATATATATATATATATATATATATATATATATATATATATATATATATATATATATATTTCCCCGGGATGTGGTTCGTAGTGTCCTTTTATTTGCGCACCCATAAGCGGAGGAAAAGTTGGGCATCTTGGGAAGTAGCTCTGGAAGTTGCTGTCAATACCAAATCGAAATTATGTATTAAGTTAGACTATCAATCATTTAATTCAATCAATTGGTCCCATGTAGCCCCTAAAAGGGTGATGTTTTCAGTCAGCTAATTTATCTGGTAATCGGTTGAGAATTCAACCGATTCAGAGTATATGAAAACATAAAGTAAATTTTCCTGAATTGACTTGTATTCTCTCTGAGCGCAAGGGGTGGATCCCAAGACACATATTACAATAACCAATTTTTAAGGGATTTTAACAAAAGAAATTTACTCAAAAACATTACGTGCTAAAAATAATATCTATATTAAACACATTTTTATCAAAGGAGTTTTATGCGGTCCCCAGGAACTTGGGGCCCTAGGCAACCACCTAGTTTTACCTAGTGGTAAGTCTATTTCCGAAATGAGTACCCAGATCCGTTATGTTAACAGTTAAATAGTCAATAAGACTATAAGGATTCACTACAAGTCTCCACTCTTTCGGCAATAAGCACAATTCAAATAGGAGTCACCTAGTTATTTTTTCCCCTCTGAATCAAAATTATTTACCTTTATCTTGGATTCAACTGACAAATTTTGACTGATTGCAGTATGAATAAGCCAGTGTATGAATTGGGCTTTATAAATAAATTTGCTTGCCAGTCTACTGTGTATTTGTTTTTATGAGTTACAAAAAACTGTGACAATACTGTTATCTCCACAAAATAAAATTAACTAATGTGAAGACAAATTAACAGTATGTCAGGGTTAGTTTTCAAGAATTACATTACCTTGCAAGTTTTAAAAAAAACTTTATCAACCTGTTACATGTTCCATTTATTTTAGCACAATGGGGAGCAACGTTGTGAACTGTGAGCCATACACAAAACTACTTTTGCTTATTTTCCAGCGTAATTCAAATATCATTCCATCTCTAAAAAATAGCATTTCTAACTAAATCTGATGCACAAGGTAGGATACACAAAAAGGGTCTATCATAAGCTCCTGTGGAAATGTTTAGGGACCTTCTTTAAAGCATTAGCTGTGCCTCTGATTTTCCTGGAACCCAATCTCTCCTGCAAGTTTAACATTTTCAATGGTCTTGCATGACTGGGATGATAACCAATTAAAGTGTCCAATTAAATCCAGGGATATTGTCTGAATCAGACATTAGCAGCCAGAAAATAGTGCATTACGTATGCATCACCCCCCCCCCCCCACACACACACACACACACACCAAAAAAGAAAAGTTACTGTATTAATTTGTTGAGGTTGCTCTGAGTCTATCAACAGGCTGCAGGCAAGAAGCTCACACTCTGGATGGATCATCAATTCATCACAGTTTAAAGTACTTACCTTTGAGCATAATTATTTCAGTATAAACTTGGGCCTGGAAATACATAAAAAAACCCATTCAGCTTTTATTGACCTCTGACAAAAACTTTTGTTTTTGTATTGAATAAAAAAAAAGCAAAGTCGTGGCCATAATGGGCAATGTTTATTTATGTTGCATCCAAATATGTCATTGTTCATTTATAAGCTACTTAACACCTGACAAAGCTATAATCACATATTCACGACATAGTAGAAAAAGTTCTGTAGTATCACTCTCAGCTTCATTTTCAAGCAGCAACTGCACCTCAGCCAGTTGCTGTTCATTGAGTGGACATGGAAATTCAGGGACCACTATTGCACCATCCACATGTCCATCATATTCAGCAGCAACGTCCCGGTCAATGTCAGGCTCTTGGATGTCCTTATTAAAACAAAAAAAAAAGAAAATTTAGCAGCTACTGCACAAATAAATAATACAATAAGTCTTGTGTTCAGTTTTGTGACCTAAATTTCTACATATTCTACACAAAGGTTTTTGTTTAAGGAAGGTCTCCTGAAATATCTGTCACATTATACACTGGAAGAGTTGCAGTAAGATTGGAGCAAGGGACATGAACATTAGTTTGGAACAGACATTTATTTTATGATGGGGTTACAAGCAGATCAAAGCTGCAATGAGGAATAAGGTTTTAAGCATTTCACAGACTGAAATCACAACTCACCTTCCCTGCTAGGAATATTTTTTAAATAACAATGAAATTAACATGCATGCGTTTGGACAGTAGTAGGAAAATAAAGGGTATCATGTAACCTAACAATGTAAACTCCCAGCTGAGGTTGAAACTATGAATCTCCCTGCTAAGAGACAAAAGTGTTTACAACATCACCTTGTAGCTTGAGATAATAAACTAACAAGTAGAAGTAAATGAGGCCTCAGTGTTTCCCACAGGTATCACAGTATTCATTTGTTTACTGTGATACAGTCACTATCATTACTATGATGATATATTTTAATATTACAGTTGCCATTTATGAATTTATATTATAGCTGTATGTATAGACCAATTTTTTTTATTTTTGGTCTGCAATGTAAATAACATTTTCTGTACTTCACACTTATTTGATGATCATAAAACCTGTTTTATGATCATACATCAAAAATAGGTTTTGATGTACACTTATTTGATGATCATAAAAGCTCAAACATGGTATTTTACAAAATGAGACAAAAACCTCAAGATTCTCTGGCTGATCCATCGGGTAAACCATCATTGTGGTATGCCAGAGCTGCTTCGGAGTTAGATTACCCCCGTCCTAATTGGATGGTTGTTCCAGCCTTCCACAAAAGCCTCCAGGTCTGCCTTCAATTTAGCAATGATGGTCATGTAAACTCCAAAAAGGTCTTTTGTAAAGGAGAGGCAATGTTATTTTTTTGGGGGGGGGGGGGGGGGGGGGGGGGGGGGTTTGGAGGGGTTTATACACTTTCCTTCATGTTTTTACTAGTGTGATATTCCAGTCAGTACTGTTGAATAATATTCTATGTAAGATGTTTGCACTGCATTATACCATATGCAAAACAAACCAGAAAAGATAAAGGGCAAATCAGTCCCTTCTTCCCAATCATGAAACTAACCCCTGGAGGAAATATCAAGAAGGTGATCAGTCTCTAGGTTGTGCAGTGGGCTATAGTATTTTGAGATCACACAAATTCTGACATCACGCCACAGCCGTTCAATCCCACACACTCAGAAAATAACAATTATGTTTAACTTCAAAGACTTGTCAGATAATAAAATATCAGTATGGTTACAGTCAACATTTTTCTGTTATATCTGAAAGACATGCAGAAGCTTGAAACCTTTGATTGTGGACACTTTTTCCAGGGATGACACTTCCTTGATCTGTTTTTCACACACTGTGAACATCCATCCATCCATTTTCTGACCTGCTTAATCCCTCATGGGGTCGCGGAGGTTGCTGTATTGGGCTATTTCAACATTCTCTACTCCTTGGTCAGCTCGGACCCTGCAGCGCATTCACTAAAGATCCAATAGCATGACTAGGAAATTATACAGCATAAAACTCAGGCAAATTATTTACATCATGTATGTCTGTGTAACTTAAGGTGAAGATTCTAAATATGATAGATTTTGACCAGAACACATTTAACCAAGTTAGATTCTTCTATTTTTAGCATCAAAACCTGAGAATATCCCATTATTAATTAAATAAACAATTTACTACATTAGTCTACAGGTAGAAGCTGCAAAAGATAAAATGTCCCACTGATGTATGTCCACCAAATAAAACATTCAGATTTTTTAAAGAGATACATTTAATGTTTTATTAGTTTATGCAGATATGTCAGCTAGGCTACCATCTGTACTGGGATAAGTGGATGGTGGTGCGTCTAACCCGAGTTTCCAAGTTTATCTATGACTTCACAGTGTCTTTAGCATTCTCTTTGAATGGGAACTGGGTAAATACAATTTCTGACCATTACAGTACATTGAATTAGGATTTTACCTTAAGTTTGAGTGTAATCTCTGAAGATGAATATCATTAGTTTAATAAAACCAAGACGTTTGCTGTCACTTACATGCAAATACTCGAATGTTGCTGACATATCTCTATCCATTACTTATCATCGAGGGGTGAATGTCAATACTGCAATGCCAAAATGAACCACACACATACACAAACAATCAGAGAAAGAGAGAATAATTTAAGCTGCGAAAAACACTACAAACATTGAAATACAAGTTAACATCAGAGTTAGTGTAACTGGTTCACCCTGCATTGTGTTCTGTTTGCGTGTGGCTCGAAGAAGGACAGAGGCTGGATCTGGGTTGACTTGACATTTAATCTCTATCTGTTTGAAGAAGACAGGCTGCGATGAGTAATTGTACAATTTGGTCCAAAACAACTTCCTGAACAAGAAAATAAATGTTAAATAAAGAATAATTAATACAAAAAGTCCGCTAAGCTAACCGTATCTCCACTTTAAAACAACAATGCAGGTTATCTTATTGTACATTCAAACAACACACTGACTTCGACTCACATCTGCCATTTACCACTCAGTAGATAATAAAAATGCATTCTCATTCAATTAGAGGTAAGAATATATCACCTATGAACTGTAAATCAAACAATATTTTTTTTTTATATCAGGACCCAAAGTTGAGCCCGTCTTACCGCTAACAGCCGAAAGCAGCAATAACCTGCCCCTTGTGAGCGTCGGGCTACATCCTGCCTGCTTGAGCTGTATTCAAGTGCAGTAGGACATATTCATTGCTCTTATCTAACAGCTACAAACACAATAAAACCTGCTTTTGTAAAATTAATAACTTATTTGGTGGAATTTGAAGCTTAATCTGGGCTGCATAGTGGTGCAGTGGGTAGCGCTGTTGCCTTGCAGCAAGAAGGTCCTGGGTTCAAGTACACCCCTGGGTCTTTCTGCATGGAGGTGTTCTCCCTGTGCATGCGTGGGTTCTCTCCGGGTACTCCGGCTTCCTCCCACAGTCCAAAAACATGACTGTTAGGTTAATTGGCTTCTCCAAATTGTCCTTAGGTGTGAGTGTGTGTGTGAATGGTTGTTTGTCCTGTTTGTCTCTCTGTGTTGCCCTGCGACAGACTGGCGACCTGTCCAGGGTGTACCCTGCCTCTCGCCCAGTGAACGCTGGAGATAGGCACCAGCACCCCCCGCGACCCCATGAGGGAGAAGCGGTTTGGAAAATGGATGGATGGATGGATGAAGCTTAATCTAAGTCATATTATTAACCTGTTACATTAGCATTTGTTAGCATCATCAATGAAGTGCTGCAGTAGCTAACGCAGCATACAGCAGCCAACATTTTTCTCTCATGCCCAAACATTGTAACTGCTAACTATATATCCCTGAACAATTCGACCAAATAGAATTATGTAATTCCACGGCTGTTTATCCAAACATAGCACTACTCCGTGAGGAATAATTGTGCTTTTTTGGGGGCAAGAATGGTTGTAAATTTCACCTACCCCACGTACCGCAAACGTTGGAGAAGCCTCTGCCATTGTCCCACCTCCAGCCGTCGACTTCCCTTAATTGTCAGTTAAAAGCTTCCTGACACTACTTTCTGTGTGATCGTGTTTTCAAGGCCCAATCGGGAGTAGGCTTACAGAAGAGGTTTGTCTCCGCCCAACCTGTCAAAACACATTTTCCTTCGCACGAGGAGAAAATCAGTCTGAGCGCAGAGATGCTTTTGAGCGCGTGGCCGCTGGATAGAAAATCATGCGTGGTGTGAGATGCGGAGCGCGCGTGGAGAGCGATTTTCTCCTCTCGATGCGGTAGTTTCTCGCGCGGCGGTAGATAAACCATGTACAGAAATAGTTTAACATACATGCGAATATGTTTATTTTGCTTGCGGGAATTATGACATAAACGTGATTCCATAGAGTGTGAGCAGAAAGCCTCCTTCTCTGCTCTCTGGGGGTTGGAGAGCGTCCTTTCAGCTCCTCCGAGGGAGGTGGAGCCACTTTCCCCTGTGGGGAACAGCACAATGTATGCTGGGAGTCAGAAGCAGGATTTTAGCCAGTCCTCATTATTGGCCAGGAAATCTTTGATCCCTGAAAGCGCGTTTCCTCAATTCTCCATCTGCACGGTCTCCCAGCAGTGCCAATGCATCCAGCCAGCAGCATTACGCATGAGTGTGTTTGACTGTTTGCAGCAATTAAAGTGATTGCTGCTCACATCATCACAATAATCTGTGGAACACGTCACCCTGGTGATGACTGGAGAGAGGAATGTGAAGGTAGAAAACCCAGAGAAGATGTTAGCAGACTTTGATTTAAGATTTAAGATGGCTTATGGGCATTTAGATTTATCTGAAATGTCCCAGATGGATTTAAGAGTCACCAGCAGCAGAATGAATAATACTGAGGTTTTAATGCTTCTGATCAAGATGATCTCTGATTAAAGTCTGATATGGAGTGAAAGTGAACATCTGAGAGGAATCCTCATGCAGGTGGGTTGTAATTCACCACTTCACCATCTGCGTCTCCAGTTTCCCCGTCTCCAAAATGAGCGTACGCCTGGGTCAGAGCTGGCATGAGGACCACACATTTTCCCCTCAAGTTCATTTTTAGAGATCCTAACTTCTGGTGGAAAGTGGCGTACGCACATTTCAGCTCCATTTAGTGTCAGCAAGCTTTCTAAATGACAGCCCTGCTGACTTCAGCTCTTCACCTCTGTCAGCTCCACCAGCAGCTCCATCAATACAAACTCAGCTTCTGCAGCCAAATTATTCAAGTTTCACAGAAAACAAACAAGTCAGCAGCAACTGTGGAGTAATTATGAACAAATGGCGATTAATGCGGATAAATGAGCTATTTTAACGATTCCACAGCCATAAAAACATGATGTCATGGAGAATATTTCATGTAAACTGACTTTAGGAGCTGAAAGCTTAGAACCAGAACCTGCTACTGTGACATGTTGTGTCTGAGTGTTTTAGTCAGTAAAATCCTTCCAGAGCTTCTAAAAGTGCTGAAGCATCAATCAGGGATTATAGATTTGTTCCTGTCACACAGATTCCAGGAGCTGAAATTCACTTTTCTAAACTGGCTTGAATCCCCTCTGAGCCGCTTTACATGAGGGGCATTTCTACACACTGGGGGTCCCAATGCTGTCCGCTTCTGACCTGAAATCAGCGCTCAGACTCAGTTACACAGAGAGACAACATTAAAAACTGGCTCCAAGTCCAGGAACAAACACAGCAAAGACTTATTACAATAGAAGATCTGAACTTTGTTTTTCAGCTCAATTATATCCACTTAGTCAATTATTTTAAAATCATCCTGTAGAAAATGGAGAAAAACTGACCTGATGAAGGTTTAAAGAGATTAAAAATCTTCAAATAAATGAAATATTTCTTCTCTCTTCCTCTTCCTCAGTTCTGGATAAAAGCTGCAACTCTAAACTGAAATTCAGCTCGTTGTTTCATGTTTTCTGCTGATTATTGAATAAATCCTGACAGGAAGTTAGAAAAAGAAAGAAACTTTAAGTGGAGCAAAGCAGTGAAGAAGAAAGCAGACTTTACCATGAAGATCCTCAGTGTGGATCAGTAGAATATCAGCCAGATGTCTGCAGTTTAGTGTCAACACAACTTTCACATCACAAATATCAGAACTAAAACATGGAGTCTGACCTCAGTGTCTGTAGTTTGCAGAGGGGAGTCTGGAGGAAACCACAGAGCTCCTTCACTCCACAATCTTTCAGGTTGTTGTTACTCAGGTCCAGTTCTGCCAGATGGGACGGGTTGGACTTCAGCGCCGATACCAGATGATCACAGCTGATCTCTGACAAACTGCAGCTCATCAAACTGAATAAAGAATAAAAGATGTGAGCTGAAGCCACCAGGATGCAGGTTAAAACTGAAACATGAACAAATAAATGATCAAATGTAGAAAATGAATCTCCCTGAATGTAAAAGCCCCAGAAACACAATGAACTGATGTCTGATATGTGATCCAGTAGAACTGATTTAAAGAGTTAAAGCCAGCAGAACCAGAACATGTTATCATGACGTGTGAAGGTCCAGATCAAGGTGTGGTTCTCAGCAGTGGCGGCTGGTGATGAAGATGTTCTGGGGTTAGGGTTGGGGGGGCACTAGAGCTTGGAGATTAGCAGCCAACAATAAACTCTACTTGAACATAAATCCATCCATGATCACTTGCTGCTGCTGGATATTTATGTCTGATGGCTCTGGCGTCTGTTTAAAATGCTGCTGTCTTCTAGTCTGGCTCAGGGTTCTGCTAGAACAGTGGTTCTCAGAGCCAGAATGCTCTAAACATGGATCATTTAACAGAGTTTCAGCTCACATTGTTCTGGATTCATCTTCAAGCTAAAGCAGCAGCCTGCATGGAGGCTTTTCTCTAAGGAAACATGGCGTCTGTTTAAAGTTCTGCTCCTTCAGTCCCTGATCACTGAACATTGGTCCCATGTTCTGCTGCTGGGCTCACATGTTCTCCATCATACTGGCTCAGTTGTTCTCAGTGGGTCTCTATGTGTCTGCTGGCTCATTGTGAGAACTAAAACCTACCATGAGGAGACTTTCTCCACCTGCGGCCCTCAGCTGTGGATCAGCCTTCCTGAAGACCTGAGGGCAGCTCAGAGCTTTGGACTAAATAAGAATGATCTGCATTTTTCAGCACATCTTTGGAAACCAATGAAATGTGTCCTCTGCATTTAACCCGTCCCTCAGGGAGCAGTGGGCTTCCACTGGGTGGCGCCGGGGAGCATTCTGAGTCTAAGGGTCTTGCTCAGGGACCCAGGGCAGAAGCCTGTGGGATTTGAACCAGCAAACTTGCAGTGCAAATGTGGACTACTGATCTATGCATGGTATTAGATTTTAGTACTAAACACTAAACACAGGAATAATGAGGCACAGACTAAATCACCATTTGACTGAAAGTTAAAAAGTGTTAACAATAGACCAGTTAATTGTTATTGTTTTGATCCGGGGTTTTCGCGCATGCGTGCCAGACTGGTAGGCAAAAGACGAACACAAAGGCGGACGCAAACAGAGGAAACGATGAGTTCTCGACGTATTTTTCTTCTTTAGATAACGTATCACAAGATCGTTTTTAGAGTAAGTTGATGGTTGATGGTATCAGGTTGCCAGATCCACACAGCAAAAGCCTGAAGGGACGGAGCGAGTCTGTGAAATGCTGGCCAAGTGTTCCGTACCGCGACATATACAGCTGCCTTATAAACACGCAGGCCAGTACACACGAGAAAGCATGGAAGCATGAAACAACTGGACGGCTACAATTATTTCATATCGGGACATAGACAGCAGCAACCCCCGCGACCCCATGAGGGATTAAGCGGGTCAGAAAATGGATGGATGGATGTTCAGACATGTTTGTTTAACATCAGAAAGCGGAGTCTGACACACAGCGCCTTAGCAGAGAGGACGACCCACCCGGTAGGTTAAAAAAAACATTGTTCACTACGGATTATTTTTGTGTTTTTGTCTAATTAAAATTGGTGGTGGTGTCAGCGACGTTGCAGCGTAAACAGGGGCGTAATGCAGCCGCTGTCGGGTGAACATTATTGCACACTGATTGCACGAAGAAAACTAAAATGATGCGGCGTGCTGCTGCTGCAGCGCATCGACTCTGCTTCTCCTGGCCCCGTCTAGCGATCGCCACCTCCCCTCCGCCGCTATTTAAGTAGAACAATGACCAGTGCAAAATTAAGTTGTATTTACCGGAGATGAAGTGTAGACTGCACATTCTGTGGGAGCCATCATGCTACGACAGAATGTGCAGTCATTGAGATTGTCTGCCTGCATCCTTTTCATCGAAATGATCCATTTCTTACTTATTTCCTCGTCCTTTGTTAAACGACAGAAACGTACATCCGACAATTTGGAATGCCTCTGTGTGCAACTGGGAGCACAACAAGTCGTAGACATTGTTTAGATTCCAAAAATAAACTAACTACAAGTACGCTCTAAATCACCCGTTTTGTAATTATAGTAGACGGGAACAGTTCTGCTTTTGCCTACCCGCGGGACCCGGATGTAGCGCGGACGTCACGCATGACATCACGTGTGTACTGGTCTATACCCCCCCCCCTTTATTTAGGAAAATAAAAAGGTGAATAAAATAAATGTACTTCTTGGACTTTAAATAAAGACAAGTAACAAGCACTTTTCTGCATACAACAGCAAAATAAAAACCCTCAGGGTGTCAATCTTCTATGCTTGTGACCATGGAGACGAAACTCAGTGGTCGCTTCTCTCAAAGATCAAATAATAAACTAAAAAGGAACCTTGGTCCAGATGAATATTAATGCTAACAGAAACGATCAGCTCCCTTTAGTCCTCCTCTCCAGTGGAAAAAACTCGCCTCCCACAGTCACGGCTCCCACTCCAATACTAGGCCACCTGCGGGTCCACACCCATCACAAACTACTCGTCCTTGTCTCCAACATCCCCAGAGGTCCTCTGAGCACTTCCGGGTGGCTCAGAGAGCATTATGGGTATATCTCTGGTTGTCCAGTTGTGTAACGATAATCTCCAAGCTCCTAGGTCCAGCTGAGTTAGCTAACGGCAGCCGAGAGTCCATTAGCCAGCTTGTTAGCATCGGCTAGTTGCTATGCTAAACTAGCAGCTAAACACAGTCCACAAAGCTTCCAGTAGAAACTTCAGTGTCTTCCACCTTGGACTGAAGCTCACTTACTCACTGTGGATCATCGTGGGGACAAACCACGGCACACATTACTTTTTATAGATTAGATTAGATTAGAATAAACTTTAGATGATACTATTATTATACTATTACTGAGATGAATACTATTATAAACAGAATTTTACTGATAGATTTGTCCTATGAATATAATATATAGATAACTAGTATTGTGAACTAAATTTACAGCTGGATATGTACTGAATATAATATACAGGTGGATATTACTATGAATAGAGTTTAGCAGATATGTACAATAGCATAATATACAGATGATTGTTATTATAACAGAGTTTATATGTACTATTAATATATGTACAGATGGGTATTACTATAGGCAGAACTGTGAGCATGATATGCAGGTGGCTATTACTGTTACGGTGGCAGCACAGCAGGGGTGAGTGTCCTGTTTTCTTTCTGTTTATCTCAGCATTTTCTGTGTTATTTTCTTTGGCCCTATGTCTCGCCCCTCCCTGCGGTTCTCTTCCCTGCGTTCTGGAACCGTCCTCCGCCAAGCCACCGCCTTCTGCCACCTTCACACCTGAGACTCATCATCATCACGCGCAAGATAAAAACCCGGTCGATCTCACCACTCATCACTGGATCGTCTGCTGCATTCATCCTGGTGCCGCTGATTCTCCTAGAGCTCCCTGCATCTAGACAAAATATTTCCCTGGTGTTTCTCCCTTGCGCTAATCCCTTTTCTGTGCTTCCTTTCAGGTTCACTCACCTTGCTGATCTTCAGCCAGCGGGGGTCACGACCAATTCTCCCCTCCTGGACGCTGCCACTGCGGCTCACTATCCACTTCCGTAATTTACTCTCTATATGTATATTAGATACATACCAGTAGCGTCTCTGTGCTCCACTTACTCAACCCACACCCAGGGCAGACAGACAAAGGCCACTCAGCTGCTCACCCAAGGTTAATCACCCTAGAGCTTCTTGCTCTACTCTCTCTCTGAACACGAAATGAACACTTGGGCTCTCTACTACCCTCTGACACACTCCATGCACCAAATAGACATCACCACATACCAGAGTGAAAAATATAAAAAATGAAAAGTAAACAGCATATATCACATAACCCAACGATAGAAGTTCACCAGGATAGTCGAGGATAGATGATTTTTCCTCAGTGTCCTCAGGAAGAAGAGGCGCTGGTGGGCCTTCTTGACCAGGCAGGAGGTGTTGGTTGACCAGGACATGTCCGCTGAGATGTGGGTCCCCAGAAACTTGAAACTGGAGACACACTCAACAGCCATTCCATTGATGTGGATGGTGTCGTGCGTGCCTCTTGAATCTTTTCTGAAATCCACAATGAGCTCTTTCGTTTTGGTGGTGTTGAGGAGCTGGTTATTTTCAGTGCACCATGTGGCCAGGTGCTTGATCTCCTCCCTGTAGGCAGTTTCATCGTTGTTGCTGATGAGACCAATCCCCGTAGTGTCGTCCGCAAACTTGATGATGGAGTTGGATGCGTACACAGGCTTACAGTCGTGGGTGAAGAGGGAGTAGAGAAACAGGCTTAGCACACAGCCCTGTGGTACACCAGTGTTGAGTGTGATGGACGTGGAGCAGTGGGAGCCTGATCGGACATTCTGGGGTCTGTTGGTCAGAAAGTCCAAAATCCAGTTGCACATGGAGGTGTTGATGCCCAGGTCTCGAAGTTTGGCTATCAACTTAGCCGGGATGACAGTGTTGAATGCTGAACTAAAGTCAACAAACAGCATGTGTGCCTAAGTGATCTTATTGTCCAGATGTGTGAGCACAGAGTGCAGTGTCATGGAAACGGCATCCTCTGTGCTCCTATTGCTGCGGTATGCAAACTGGTGTGAGTCCAATGTGGATGGTAGCAAGTCTTTTAGGCGTGCCAGGACCAGCCGCTCAAAGCACTTCATTACGATTGGTGTGAGTGCTACAGGGCGGTAGTCATTAAGGCACTTTGGGCTGGAGTGTTTTGGCACTGACACAATGGAAGTGCATTTGAAGCATGTTGGTACAGCTGCTTGGGCAAGAGACAGGTTGAAAATGTCTGTAAAAACCCAGCGAGCTGCTCCGCACATGCCTTTAGCACGCGTCCAGGGATGTTATCTGGTCCAGCTGCCTTGTGCGTGCTGATCCTGCTCAGTGCATTGCAGACATCTGTGGAGGAGGGTGTGATTGGTGGGTGGTCGGCTGAGGATTTGAACTTGGTGGCAGTTTCACTGTTGTCTCTTTCAAAGCAAGCATAAAAGTCATTCAGCTCGTTCAGGAAGTTGACATCAGTGGCTGCAGAGGTGGGGTGAGTGGGTTTATAGTCACTGATGGCCTTAATTCCCTGCCACATGCGTCGGGGGTCAGTGTTGGAAAAGTGTCCCTCTATAGTCCAAAGACAAGCAGCTTAACATGTAGATGATGACTTATGGCCGCAGAACCGGATCTCTGCAGCTTCTCCTGCTGCGCTCTCTCACCCAGATTCACTATGCATTCAATGACTGCCTCTGTGTAGGAAAACACACTTCTTCTTCTTGTGTTATATGGCAGTTGGAAAACAACTTTTGGTGCATTACCGCCACCAACCGAAATGGAGTGTGGATCGGGATTTACCTAATCTAATATCCTACTACTATTAATACAAAAATAAATAAACTAAATCCGCTTTATCAAATTAGTGTTTTTAATAAATCTCTTAGACTTAGACTTAGACAACTTTATTTGTCATTCGGTATGCACAGAACGAAATTTCGTTTCATACAGCTTTTGTAAATTGCAGTAGAAGTTAAATTACAGTTTTAGGTGCGGCAGAGATTTAGAAGTAAACAGTACATTTTAAATATAAATGGTAAATGGACTGAACTTATATAGCGCTTTTCCAGTCATGCTGACCACCCAAAGCGCTGTACACTATAGCCACATTCACCCAGTCGCTCTCACTAACGCGCACACATTTATACACCGAGACACAGCTCGGTAGGCAACTTGGGGTTAAGTGCCTTGCCCAAGGGCACATCGACATGTGGCAAGGGGAAGCTGGAATCGAACCCACAACCTTCTGGTTGCCAGACAACTACTCAACCCATCAAGCCACAGTCGCCCAGTATACAAACAATTGAAATGTAACAAAAAATATAATTTTTTATGTAGAGAATTGGATTGTGCAAGGGCATTTGTGCATGAATGCATTTATTTGTGCAATTTAAGACTAGGAGTCCGATAGCATTTGTAATGCTATATGAGCTGCAATGATGCAATATGTGCAAAAAATGCAAATGTTGTGCAGAGTTTGTGGGTTGTAGTTTAGCAGTTCAACAGCAGTTTAACAGTCTGATGGCAGCAGGGAAAAAGCTTTTGCAGAACCTGGTGGACCTGCAGCGGATGCTGCGGAACCTCTTCCCAGAGGGCAGCAGGGAGAACATTCCATGGAGGGGGTGTGAGGGGTCCCTGATGAGGTTACGGGCTCGGGACACATAGCGCTGAGATGAAATGTCTTTTATGGATGGAAGAGGAGCCCCGATGATCCATTCTGCTGTCCTCACCACTCTCCTCACGTTCTTCCAGTCGGAGGCACTGCAGCCTCCACACCACACAGAGAGACAACTGGTCAGAATGCTCTCTATGGTGCTTCGGTAGAAGGTCGTGAGGATGGGCGGGGGCAGGCGGGCTCTCCTCATCCTCCGCAGAAAGTCGCTTCTGTGCCCTCGTTACCAGTGACATGGTGTTCACAGTCCAGTGATAAAGAATAACCCTCTGATTTGGTGTCCATGTCTAAAAGACATTTTATGTTTAACTTTAATTTACTGTTTTATAATCTATTTATCAATTCATTCCTCTCAGTAACACATTTACTGCAAAATAATATTGCATGCTCCACTGTTTCTTCTTCAAAACAAAAATCACACTTTCATGTAGCATGGTTCCTCATTTTAAATAACGTGTTATTTAACCCTGTATGACCAAAGCGTAATCTTGACATTACCGTTTCCCCCTTTCTATTCCTTGATGTTTTCCTCATTAATCCTACTTTTCTTTAAATATTATAAAACCATCTTCCAGTTCTTTCTTCCTCCCACTGTTTCTGCCACCTTGCTCTAATCCTTTTCTTAATTACTGATTTTATTTCACCTTTACTAAATGGAATTATTATATCAATTAAACTGTGTTTACTTGCTCTTTTTGCATATTTATCTGCCATCTCATTCCCTTTTATTCCTATATGAGAAGGAATCCATATAAAAGAAACTATTAATCCCATTGCTTGAATTCTGAATAATAATCGCTGAATTTCTACTAATAAATCCGGTCTACTGTCTGAATGATTGTGTTTAAATCAATATAATGTTGAACTAGAATCTGAGCAAACTAAACTTCTTAATGGTCTAATTTCTTCAATCCTTTCTAATGCTAACATGGAGCTAAAGCGAAAATTCAGTAAGGTTTCTTACTGAAGAGGTTTCTTCCCAAAGGGGAGTTTTTCCTCTTCACAGTCGCTTCATGCTTGCTCATCATGGACAGTTCATGCAAACCTGTGTTTATCAAGTCGGACACCTAGCTCAAACAGATCATCATATGGACTGAACAAACTTTGTTTATCTCCACTCCACCACCAGTTTCAGGCCTGGGGGGAAATATACCTATTCTCATACGCCTGCTTATGCATATTGAAGTATAATTCAGCGTGAATTTGTCCTGCCGAGGTCTGAGCGCCAAACTCCTAAAATATTGTATCAATAAAATTCTTCTAATTGCCTTTTCTTGCTGTGTGAGTTTTTCAGATTGAAATGATACCAAACATTTCTCCTGTGTAAACTGAAATTTCATTACTGATTCTTTTACCTGATTTAAAATTAAATTCTGGAACTACAAACGGAACACCATTCCTATTATTTGAATCTTTTGAAGCATCCGTATAAATCCTTACATGTCCATAATATTCTTTATCTATATATTGCTCAACCATATTTGAATCTGAAATATCCTCTTTGTTTTTCTGCTTATACAACAAAGTTAAATCTGTATCAATTTCAGGTAACATAGATGGATGAAGTAATAATCTAATAATTGTTTTACTGACATTTATTTGAGATAATTCAAGATCTTTTTTGTAGAATCTGCTATCCATCCAAAGTAATTTCACTTCTTCTTCCATTTTTCTCAACTAGGTTTAAAAATGTCCTGAAATAGATGAGTTTCACAATGATTCTTTAACTGAAACCAGTAAGTTGAAAGTAATTGTAATCTCCTCAATTGTAGTGGTATTTCTCCCATTTCTACTTGTAATGCTGATGTTGGTGTTGTTCTTATGGCCCCTGTGTATAATCTCAGTGCTTTATATTGAACAATATCAAATTTTCTAAGTAATAAAACTGATGCTGATGTTACGAACGTGAATCAGGCAACCCAGTATTCAAGCCAAACAAGTGAGGTGAAGGCAAAAAACAGTATTTAATAATAAAACTGGGACAGGCAGGGCTCAATGGTCAAAATGGCAGTCCAAAATCCGGTACACAAAAGGCAGTCCAAAATAGGCAGAAGTACAAACAGGGCAAAGCAAGCTCGGATAACCATGGGACAGAAACTAGTCGGTAAACGGGTAAATCAGTCAGACAGGGCAGGAAAAACAGATCAGGGAACAGGCTGGCTCAGAATCAAAAAGGCTCTCGGGTTAGCATCAACAGGTCAATCAATAAAGGAACGCTGGAACAAAACTCACCGTGGCTCGTTAATGATCTGGCGGAGAACTAAAGACTGAGGCAGAACTATATAGTGAAGTGCACAGGTGAAATGGAGTGAAAACTAATTACCGGGAAACAGCTGGAACTAATCAGAGGCAGGGAAGTGACTGACAGTGAACTGAACTGATAGGTTGGTGACTGCTGACAGGGGAGTGAGCTGGCAGGTGAACAGAACTGAGCTAAAAGCTTACAGAACCCTAACAGATAGTATAACACAAAGAACAAAATCAAACCACAACAAAACTCAAACTATTCCATAATTCAAACTTAAGACAGAACCTAAAATCATGACAGCTGAACCAAAATCAATACAGCCATAATCAAAAACAGACCTAATTAAACCTGTATAAATTGATTTCAATGCCTTCCTCTCAGCTCCCCATTCATTCCCAACCAAACATCTCATAACATTTATAACTCTTTTGCATTTATCGATCATCTTCTCAATATGAACTTTCCAAGTTAGCCTTTCATCCAACCATATACCCAAAAATTTTAATTGTTTTAACCTTTCCAATTCACATTTATAAATTTGTAACTTTATTTCTTCAGAAACTGTTTTCCTTGTAAAAAACAAAACCTTTGTTTTATCTACAGAAATTTTAAATCCCCATCTAAAGGACCAATCTTCTATTTTATTAATGGCTTCTTGAACTTTTTTAAAGATGAAACTTACCCCTCTTCCAAATAGCTCCATCATCAGCAAATAAAGAAACATCCATTTTATTTTCCACATCTTCAAACTCACCATTAATCATAATAGAAAAAAATAATGGACTAACTATGCTTCCTTGGGGGATACCATTAGGAAAACACACTTTTTCTTCTTTTATTTTTTTTATTGGTAGATTGCAACCAACTTTAGGTGCATTTACTGACACCTACCAGACTGGATCTTTAAATATCACACTTTAAATACGATTAAATAACCCAGGGTGTTTTAAAAATCTAATTAATTGACTTTTAACAGAATTTAATTTCCTAAAAGATTTATCATAGAAAATCCTATTTTCTCTCTATTTAGTACCGACTATAAGTGATGACGTTCCTGTAATTACATTCTAATAAGACATCACGGTAGTGATGTAAGAGTTATTTGACAGAATTAATGCTGTTTTCTCAAACTTCAATCATTCAACACAAAGGGGGAGTGGGGGGAGGGCATTGATTACAAAAACATTGAAAGGACAAGGCACAAATTGTGATGAAGTGTGATAATGCATTTTAATCAGGTAAGGTTAAGTTTTAGGTTTTTCTTATGTTTAATGGTACTCAAAGCATTAATTGGCTGTATTCAACATATGGAAGTAATGATGGGATGGTGTGAGTTAATGAAATAACTGATATATTCATAATTTTGCCAGCATTGTTCATCCATCTCTCTACGCTGATGTCAAATTTGGGCCAACCTCACTTTATTTTGTGCATATAAGCTATATGTATATTTCCAGCTGAAGTGAAGGTGGTGTTATTTAAGTGAAAAAATGTGGAGTAGCCCTAATGGTGTTGGGGGAAAAATAGATGAATGGAAACTAAAATATATCAATAGAAAAGTAAAGCTGGAAGTGCCAAAATTTGACACCTAATACATTATTGCTTTCATTCTGTAAAGTTCTTTTATTAATCTTGTGGGTCTCTGACTATGAACACCTTTAAACTATAACTGAGTGCAACAGTAACATTCCTGACAGCGCGACATACAGCTGCCTCTGAAAGATTTTCTGCGTCTCCCACGGTATTACTGTAAAAAGCTGCTGTTGGCATGAAAACCAAGAGCAGCACAAAGAAATTTTTCAGAACTGAGAGCGTTCTCTTGTTGTGTTAGAAAAACGATGTGCGGCTGAGAATATTGAAATAAATCATCTGATGACCCCAAAGCCTTTTCCACTGGTCAGTTATTCACCCATTCATGCACACATTCACACCCTGATGGTGATGAGCTACATTGTAGCCACGGCTGCCCTGGAGAAAATGTAAATAATTTAATGGTAATAAAACTGGTAATGTGAAAGATGTGCATGTCTCTCAGTTCTTCCTTAGCAGGAGCCCTACTCTGACATTAAATATGCTATACAGCTATAAAATCCAAGACTTTTGTATTTTTAATGTAATCTGGCTAAATCAGTTTTATCTAAACTAGTAATTTAGAAGAAATTATTGCTGTAACTTTATTGTAGTAAACCATGTAGCTTGTTATAATCTCAGCTGTTGGACAGCCCTAATGTAGCCTCAGTGCACATGTGAGTTTGCTCACAGAGGTCAAGTCACAGGAAAAATTAGGGGGAACATTGCTCATGACCAGAGGAAATAGCTGCAGCATAAATTTTAATCGTACTGAGGGCTACATTTCTGTCCATGAGCTGCTGGAGAAATGTTAATATTCAGGCTAGAGGACAGGAGATGGATCCACGCCTTTCTCCACAAACCAGCACTCTAAAGCTTCATTCTGACGCATAAAGCTGTTGTAGAGGCAGCCTGTGCGTCCTGAATGGTTCACACAACTTCCTGTAGAAGGCCCTGCCTCTCTAAGCGCTCACGTCCATTGGCCAGGCCCAGAGACTCTGGCCTATTACCGGTTAGCTCCTGATGGCTCCTCCTGCCTGGATGAGGAGCAGCTGCCATGGCCGGCCTGACAGCAGCTGCTGCAGGTTGGGGAACCATGGAGCAGCTGTTAGCTGGGGGGCTACGAGAATTACTGGAACCTGTTCACCAAGCCGGTCTAGGAGCCGGTATCAGCGGCACCAGAGGGAAGGAGTAAAGGAGCGTCTGTGGCCCTGGGTGAGCAAAGGCGTCCACTCCTAGAGGAGGAGGAGAGAAGGAGGAGAGAAGAAGGAGGAGAGAAGGAGGAGGAGAGTAGTAGGAGAAGAGAGGGAGGAGAGGAGCAGGAAAGAAGGAGAAGAGAAGAAGGAGAGGAGCAGGAGAGAAGAAGGAGAGAAGGAGGAGAGAGGGAGGAGAGAAGGAGGAAAGAAGGAGAAGAGGAGCAGGAGAGAAGAAGGAGGCAAGGAGGAGAGGAGCAGGAGAGGAGGAGGAGAGGAGGAGGAGAGGAGGAAGAAAGAAGAAGGAGAGGAGGAGGAGAAAAGGAAGAGAGAATGAGGAGAGGGAGGAGAGAAAGAGGAGAGTAGGAGGAGAGGAGGAGGAGGAGGAGGAGGAGGAGAGAGGAGCAGGAGAGAAGGAGGAGAGAAGGGGGCATCAGCAGGGAGATTCTCTGGGCTCAGGCTGCTCCTACGGAGCAGCTCCACCTGATGTAACACCTCCTCCTGACATATAATACACCAGCCTTAAATCTATCTGATTAACAGAGAGCAGGAAATAGCACATTATCAGCTTCTGCTCATTGCAGGTCTGGGAGAAAACACGAGTGAGCAAAACTAAAAGTTAAAAGTTAAGGGTAAAATGACGCTTAATTGTGTTGGTGAAAGGAAATTGCTGCTGATTTGATAGATTTTGTTAGCCCTGCATTTAGTCATGTGTCAGTTTTGGAGTAATCCTCAAATGAAGCAGCTAATATTGAGGACTTTATGACAAATGCTAATGGCTTGCATCATTTTGTTGTAGATACTGATATTGCACAGTGGCAGAAAAGAGCAGGAACGAAAAGTATCAAAGGAAAATCACAGGATTGTCCCTAAATTATGCATTATATGTAACCACATTCTTAAAGTCCTACCGAAATGCTGATGCCCTTGTCACACAGTAATTTAGGAGCCGAGGAATCTGTTCTTTGTTCATTTGGTGATTTGCAATTTCTGGTGAATAAACTTCTCAACATCGCTGCTGGTGATCCATCGTGGCTGGTTGATTTTTTTTTTAAAAAAATTCTAAACAAAAGCACAAAACTGATTTTGGAGCCAATTTAGGTTGTAACTTTAGTGTTTTTATAATTTCTTCCTTGCTAGGTGTAGTTACACAGCATTCTCTTTTATACACTTCCTAAGTTTGACTGGGATTTACAACATCTACTGGAAAAAAATCAGAAGGATGGATCAAACACACAGGTGTGGATCCTAAAACAAATCAGTCCAATTTGGGGGAATTATTTAGATAAATAATGTTAAAAAGCGTGTCCTCTTCAGTATCTCAGCTGATGAACTTAAATCCTGGTACGCACGCTGGGAAAATATTTGATACACTATTTGCACATGGCTCAAAAGGAGGGGAGAAAGACAAAGCTTGAGTTTGTTAATTACTGAAATATATTAAAATTAGTTATTAGAAACAGAGTAGAAAGGGAGTAAGAGAAAGCAGCTGATTCTACCAAGGAATGTTTCTAATTTAATTCAAGGAGGGGGGAGGGGCTGCCTCCTCCTGTTTTTTCTGTCCTTCATTTCATTGCAGGTCTGTTGGTTCTGGAGCATGGACACAGATGACAAATGTGGCGATCAGGGCCGATTTGGGGTTGGAGCAATACAACTGAGCATTTAGAGCTGATATGTGAATCTGTGGAGCACCCATCGACATCTGCTACAGCTGCTCATGCTTGGCCCTGAGCAAGAGGCTGTTTCACACCACCACCAAGTCAGCCTGGCATGAAGTCCCAATATGACCTCACCTCCAGAAGGTCAGTACCCCAGCAAGGGGATAACGCTCCCATGAACAATGTTTACACACTCTGGAAGGGATGGCAACGCCACATGAACAGCACAAGTCCTAAGCTGTCAAGGGAAATGACTGTATGAACTTTCTGCATACTTTCTGCAAAAACATGGGAGGGGACTCTCATGGGACGCCTTTTAAAATGTCTTCAGACTTGTGAAAAGTCAGACAGAATTCTGCATCGGGGTAAGATAGGCCTTCAATAGATATGCAGGAGCAGGCCGTGTAATTAATTAAACAACATTATCTAAATCTTTCCCAAATCAAATTAAAGCATCTCCATCAATAATTCACATCATTTGACTTATTTTCCTATTTTTGTTCTTCAGTCCAAAGCATGTTAAGTGTTAAATGATCAATACTGAAAATATCAAAGAAAAAAATAAATCATTGACAAGGAAAAACATTTTGACAGCAGGTTGTCTGTAAAGAAAAAATATCAGAACAAAATTATTAATTAAAATAAGTTTTAAAGTAGCAGTGAAGATAAAACCAACCTCAGCTTCTTTACTTTACAGAATGGAGTCTCCAGGATCTCACAGAGACGCTTCATCTCAGACTCTCCAAAGGTTCTCCCTCCATCATCATAGATCTGATCTATTTCCAGGTCAGTCAGGGAGGGGTTGGACTTCAGAGCTGAGGCCACAACTTCACATTCAGTCAGTGAGAGACTACAGCCGACTAGTCTGTAATGAAAGAAAGAATCAGATCAGTTGTAGTTAAATCAGACTAATAAAGACTGATAAACAGACTAAAAGATGATGACTAAACAGTGATGTCATCATCAGATGAACATCTGCTCTTCACATCAATGTCCTGTTTGACCCACACAGAGAATCTCTTCAGTCTCTTCAGGTCTTGGTTCTACTGCAGAGCTGCTGTGTCTCTGCTTTGGTTAAAAGCTTCATTTAACCACAAAGATGAAGAAAGATCATCTAGAGGAAAACAACAGAACTGACTGTCTGCAGTGGAGGGAGCCCTATTTCATTTACTACAATGTCTGTTTTAGCTTGATATATTGCTGCAAGAGAAGATTTTGTTACAACCATTTATAGCTGGTTGTAGCTTGTTAATGTGCAATAATGATCAAGTTCAAAAACATTTGGTTTATTTATTGTTTTATGATGAACATTGAGTATAATAATAATCATCATATCTACATTATTATATTAAAATTGATAGATGTCTTGACTCTAGACTCACTTGTGCCACCACACACTAAAATGGTAGATTAGTGGACAATGTTTTCAGATTTATACCCCATTCATTATTTATTCATTATTATGTATTTTATATGTGACACTTGAACTCTGAATTCTTTTTAAAGTTCCACTAACAGGAAAGTGGTCCTAATGCTTTGACATGTTAGATCCCATAAAGTAAGTGATTAGCTCCTTTATGTAGTCAGTAGTGCTGGATGAGAACATTGTGGAGCAAAGGCCTCTTGTGTTTTAAAGCCAGACCTATCAGCTCTGAGCCACTCTGAGCATTAAAGCCACTCACACCTGCAGATGGAGGCAAAGGAGAAGGCCGCCTCAGCTTAAGGTAAGCTCCACCTGCTACCAGGCTCCACTTTGCCCTCTTTCACAAGGCCATGGCTGATGTTCTGTGTGTGGGTGAGCATCAGTGTTTGGCTTATGTGTGTTATGTGTTATTGGTTCAGGGCCCAAAGCTGCAGTCTGCTATAGCAATGTGAAAGGTGCTGCAGAGGTCAGAACAGAGCTGGGAGAGCAACAGGCTGCTGCTGCTGAGGGTGGCTTTACTTTTGCTCTGTTTCTGTTTGCTGCAACCTGATAAAATCACTGTTTCCTTTTAATTAGGAACTCAGTAATCAGTTATTATTTCCTGAGTTACAACCTTCAGTCAATCAGTCTAATGGTGAACATGATTAAAGGATCAATCATGGTTGATGATAAAATCCAACTCCACAAAATCATCCAGTAGCTCTTGGAGCTGCTAAAGCATCTCAGCTGAAGTCTGTAGCATGGTATCTGTAGACAAATCCGCTCTAAATGAACGCTTTCTGAGCTCCGTTAACAACACTTAGTCTGGGGGGGGTTGATGCGTCACCTTGTGCTTGAATTCAGGTGCACATAATTACCTTACATGTAATTTAGGTGTCCACTTTTAAGGGTCATTTTAAGGGACTTGTAACTGAAGGGGCTTCAGCTCAGACCGTCATTCCTCCTCTTCCCTCTAAAGGAGCCCTTTACACTCTTTATTGATGCATTTTTCCTCTCTGTTTATTTCTGACACACAGCGCACCAATGGGGGAAAATCCTCCCACCTCAATGATTCCTCACCGCTATCATTAAGTATAAATTATGCTGGTGCCAGACGTTACCAAATAGTGTTTTCTTCTACAGTCACTTAATGACTAGTGAGACGTAGAGCTTGAAAAGCTGCAGCGTTCACTTGACCCCCGTGAGCAACATATATGTCCAAAACCTGAGGTTATATCAAGCTACACGGCTTAATAAAAGAATCAAGTTACAGCATAATTAGGCCCGAGCAGCGAAGCACTGCAAAGGCCTATTGTTTCTGTAGTGTTTCTTATTATTATTCTGCCACCCCAAAGAGTGGCCTTTTTGGGGGCTTTATCATATTAAAAAACTCACCAAACTTGGCAGATACATCAAGACTGTTTAAAAATTTTATATTTTGGGGGGAGGGGGGGGGGCGCTAGAGCGCTGCAATGGAGTAGACGCTTTTTTGTGAGGCTCCGTGTCATCTCCTCAAACTTCGCTTTTAACATAACACACCTGGCCCTTTATTCAATATTGTTGAATAGAGGGAATACTTTTTTTACTCTTTTCTTTTCAAAATCGGGAAGAAGGACAGTGCACAGAAGGAGACAGCTTAGCCGACTTTCGGAGCTAGCAACAAAGCTATC
The DNA here is from genome assembly GCF_011125445.2 of Fundulus heteroclitus. Lineage (NCBI taxonomy): Eukaryota > Metazoa > Chordata > Actinopteri > Cyprinodontiformes > Fundulidae > Fundulus > Fundulus heteroclitus. Next base: position 63,001 of record NW_023396733.1, on the reverse strand, counting down.
CTAGGTGCTATCATGGCCCAGGGGGTGCAAGTTGCTAAACTTTTTAATCGTATCGATGATCTAAAATAGACGATGGAGGGTCGTTTCAACGCTATTGAATCTTCTCTTTCTGCCGTGCAAAATCAACAACGGGAGATAGAGAGCCGAGTCGACACCATTGATGAAGTCATGTCGTCTGCTGATGGCCGCATCTCTGCCCTCGAAGTCTCCTGTGATCAGCTCCGGGAAGCCAACGCCCTGTTGCGGGGGAAGCTAAGTGATTTGGAAGGTCGGTCCCGCAGATGCAATGTAAGGGTGCTTGGCATCAAGGAAGGCGTAGAACACTGTCACCCCACTGACTTTATTTCACGGCTGCTACCTGAAGTACTCGGGAAGGATAATTTTGTCAAGCCCATCAAGACTGACCGCGCTCACTGTAGTCTGAGGCCGAAATCTTCACCCGAGGAGCGACCACGAGCTATCATTGCTAAGATTCACAACCATAGGGACGTGGCCAACATTCTGCGACTCAGCCGCCAGCATTCACCCCTGATGTACAACGGAGCCCGTGTGTCCATCTTCCCTGACTACACAGCTTAAGTTGTGGCACAAAGGATGGCCTACAACAACGTGAGGAAGAAGCTAACCGAGGCTGGAGATAAGTGCACGCTACGCTACCCAGCCAAGCTGCAGGTTGTATACAACAACATTGTCAAGACTTTTCTCTCTCCAGCAGAGGCTGAACATTTCACTGATTCCATCTCTGCCGCAGCAGATGTCTCAACCTAGGCTCCTTGGTTTCTCTCGTTCGGACTTTGAATATTCCTGTGCCTTAAAGCACAATATGGTTGGTTATGTTTTCCCTTTCCTAATCATATATCAGTTACATGTTATACTCTCAAAGGTTATTCCAGGTTCACACAAAGAACTTAACTTTTCTTTAGCTTGAATATTATCTGGTCTGTATATCCCCTTGCGGTCTTTATATACCTGAACCTCAAATTTAGTATTGTCCAGGTGTGTTATTTGTACTGTTGTATTTTGGAGATTCCTGGGGTTTTTGCTTCCTATCTAGGAGTGGTGATGGAAGTTCTCGTAGCGTGCTGCTCTGGTCAGTTCCCAGCAGCCTCCCTTAGCTCAAGGGGAAGCACTGTTTGTTTTTTCTCTGCAGTGTGGGAGGTGGGTGATGTTTGGTTACGTGGGTTTAAGAATGTGTGTGAGTGGGGGGGGGGGTTACCTTCTTTTTTTCCTCTTTCTTTCTTCCTTTTCTTTTCCCCCTTATTCAGCTCAGACAACACCTTTTTGTCCAATGTTCTGAATGTTCTCTAATGGTGCTCCTTCCATGTCAGCTATGAATCCCATTACCTTCATCACCTGGAACTGCAGGGGTATGGGTAAGGCACTCAAGAGGGGCATGTTTTTTTCTCACTTAAAGGATCTGTCTGCTGATGTTGTGTTCCTACAGGAGACACATATCTCACCTGCAGAGCAGAGACGTTTGAGGACATCATGGGTGTCGTGGGTGTATCAATCCAACTTCACCTCCAGGGCGAGAGGAGTGGCCATTCTCATCCATAAAACTGTACTATTCATATTTGAGTCACAGGTGTCGGATACAGGCGGGAGATACATTCTTATCACTGGCAACGTTAATTCTGTCCCGCTGGCCCTTCTTAACATCTATGCACCTAATTGTGACTGTCCGGACTTCTACAAAAAAGTATTTAATCTTGTAGCGGAACACAGCGGGCACAGGATCATTGTTGAGGGTGATTTCAATTGCTACGTCGATCCTGTCCTAGACAGGTCTTCTCCTAAACCTGCCCTGCCGTTACAGTCCACATAACCAAGTTGGCAACTTCTTTGGATCTGGTTGATGTCTGGCGGCATCTTCATCCCACAGTGAGCCAAAATTCCTTTTTTTCTTCGGTACACAAATCCTCAACAAGAATTGATTATTTTTTGGTTGACTCAAACTTATTACCCCGAGTTCTCAAATCCACCTACCACCCTATTCTCATCTCTGATCATGCACTGCTGTCAATTGAATTTAACTTTGATATTCAAAGAACACAATACAATTGGAAACTTAATCCCTCCTTAAACTTAGACAGCTCCTTCTGTAAATTTGTTTCTAATAAGATCACAGACTTTTTGGCCTACAATGATAATGGCGCTGTCTCAGATTCCACTATCTGGGAATCTTTCAAGGTAGTGATAAGAGGTGAAATTATATCATGCCAATCCAATGTTAAAGGAATCAGACGTAATCATCTGGCTGAAATTGAGAAGCAATTAACCACACTGGAAGACAAACTCCACAGCTCCAATTCTGACCACAAATTTACCTCTGTGGTGAATCTAAAGTATGAATATAACTGCATTTTGGGCGAACAGGTTATGGATGATATCCAGAGGCTGCGTCAGAGATATTTTGAACTGGGGGACAAGGCAGATAAAATATTTTCCAGGCAGTTGAAGGGAACGCAGGCTGAGCGAGCCATTAATAAGATACTTACTCCATCAGGCCAGCTCCTGACAGATCAAAAGCTAATAAACAAAACTTTCTTTCAATATTACAATAAACTGTATGCTTCCAATAAAACTGCATCTACAGAGGATATCACACGCTTTATTCAGCCATTGGACATTCCATCTCTTACGGATACCGCCGTGCTGGGACTAGATGGTGATGTGACTCTGGAGGAGATAAGGGCAGCGATTCGCTCTCTTCCTGGTGGTAAGGCATGCGGCCCTGGCGGTTTTGGGATCGATTTTTATAAGTCCCATATCGAAATGGTGTCGCCACTTATACTGCATATGGTCAGGTCTTCCTTGGAGGTTGGGCATTTTCCTGAGTCTCTATATGATGCCAATATTTGTCTTTAACTTAAAAAGGACAGAGACCCTACCAATATGGCATCATATCGCCCCCTGAGCCTGCTCGACTCTGACCAGAAGATTATTGCTAAGGTCTTAGCTAACCGATTGTCACCCCACATCAGTGCTTTGGTACATCCAGATCAATCTTGATTCATTCCGGAAAGATTCTCTTTCTCCAACACAAGACGACTACTTAACATTATATACTCTCATGCTCTTCCCAACTCAGCTATTATATCTTTGGATGCCCAGCAGGCTTTTGATCAGGTGGAGTGGGGATACATGTTCGCTGCTCTCAGAGGGTTTGGCTTTGGCACGGGTTTTCTGTCTCTGATAGAAATGCTTTACGCTCATCCCAGGTCACAGGTGGTGACCAATAGAGATAGATCACCTCCCTTTCTGCTGAAACATGGCACTAGGCAGGGCTGCTGCTTGTCTCCCATGCTTTTTGCACTGGCTTTGGAACCCTTGGCTTTTGCCATCAGGTCTAATCCACTTATCACAGGTATTACATGTGGTACATCTGAACATGTCATAGGTTTATATGCAGATGATGTAGTCCTGACGCTGCGTGACGCGAGAGCCTCTTCCACCGCTTCTTGATATGCTGCAGAGCTTTGGACAACTCTATGGTTTTACAATCAACTGGACTAAGTCTGCCTTTGTGCCTCTGTCTGATGGATTTGACTCTGGTTTCCTGAATAGTTTACCACTCAAAATCACCCGTGACCACTTTATGTATCTCGGTATCAATATTCCCGTAAACTCCAAGCTACTTTTCCAATTAAATTATTTAGAGTTGCTCTCTAAGCTAAAGAATTGGATCGACAGTTGGCGGTTACTCCCACTCTCATTAATTGGTCGTATAAATATTATCAAACTGGTTGTACTTCCTAAATTTATTTATCTATTTCAAAATATCCCAATTTTTATTCCTTCTTCTTTTTTTAAAACTTTGGATTCAATTATTATACCATTCATTTGGGCATACAAACCTTCTCGAATCTCTAAGGCACATTTGCAGAAAGCCAGAGGGGAGGGTGGCTTTGGCCTTCCGATATTTCGGCACTACTACTGGGCCTGCAATGCAAGGGCTTGGACATTTTGGTCGTCAGGCACTGCCGAGGCGGGGACTCCTCCCGTCCCTCTCCCTGGCTGGCCTCAGATTGAATCCCATAACTTGTTGCTGCTAACTTCTGCTTCGTTACCAGCAATATTATTCTCTAAACCAGATATCTCCCTCAAGAGGCTTTCGTCTGACTTCATTCTTAGGAACTCAGTCAAAATTTTGACACAAATAAAGAGGGTCTTGAAACTTCCAGACCTGTCGTTTTATGCCCCTTTGTGTCATAATCCCTGCTTTAACCCAGGCCTTTCGGATCCTGCCTTCAAGCTCTGGTCGGGCAGGGGTCTCTCCTCTTTCAAGGATCTTCTTATCAAAAATCAGGTCTCAGATCGGAGATGAGCGGCTGAGATCTCGCGAGAGCGAGTGCGTAAGTATAATGGAGGCGTTCATGTAATTCAAATCAAACAAGCTAAGGTAAGAACGAACCAATAACTAAAAATAATACAAAGTTAAAGCCCAAACATTTACAACTGTCTTATTTTCTACGAGGGAACAAACTGGACGAAGAGACCGTGACGAGCCTGGAGTGCTACCTGGACGAGTGTTTTGATAGCATCGTGATGGGGAAGGCCCAGAAGCCTACAGCTGCTAGCACACCGTCACTTAAGCGCACTCGTTCTAATTCCACCAGTGCTTCTTCTTCCACTTTGTCCCCAGACAGGAACTTCAGCGACATCTTGGAATCCATCGACAAGAAGCTTACCAGCCTTGACGCGCGTCTCGCCTTGGTAGAGGTTCTACACAGAGAGTTTCAGTCCCTAAGGGAGTCGGTGGAGTTTAGCCAAGCCCAGCTAACAGCTATGGCCGCGGAGAACGACGCGCTGAGGGGGAAGGTTACGGAGCTGACCGAAGGGATTATCCAGCTTTCCGGCGAAAATAAGAAAATGAAGGAATCCATTCTGGACATACAGTCGCGAAGTATGAGAGATAATCTCGTCTTTGCAGGTATTCAGGAGCAGCAGGGAGAGATAGCAGAAGAAACGGTCCGGAACTTTCTCCAGCAGAAGCTAAAAATCCCGGCGGATCAGGTAAAAAACATCACTTTTCATCGAGTCCACCGGCTCGGAGGTAAGAAACCCGACAAAACCCGTCCTCGCCCGATCATAGCTAAATTTGAGCATTATAAACAAAAATAATTCGTTAGAAGTTGCGGCAGGGAACTGAGAGGGACAGACTTTAGTGTTAATGATCAGTTTCCTAAAAAAATCCTAGATCGCAGGCGAGTGCTGTTCCCAATCAGGAAGAAATACATGATGGACGGCGTTAAAGCCACCATATCGGTTGACAGACTTTATATTAATGGACAGTTGTTCAGGGATCAGAAGATCACCCCTTGGCTTTATTAGTTACACCACAGGTGGACTTAAAGCATGTTTCAATGATTTAAAATAAATAAATAAAATAAATAAATAAATAAGACGTACAGATCTGTACACGGTGATAAATTAAATACACGCACAGCTAAAGAGCACGTTGGTATGGTTGGTGTTCACGGTTGGGTACAGAAGGCACGGGCTATGGTTTATCCCTTTACACACTCTCTTACTCTTTGCACTTTTTTATTTTTTTGTGTATTTCTATCTTATCTGTCTGCTTCTTTCCTGAACATCAGTCAATCACAAGCACATCATATGATGCTACCTGGGTCTATGTATGACTATTTTCTCAAGGGCATGCACCTTCTAACTTCTCACTCACATCTATGGCGAATGTAAAGTTTGTGACATGGAATGTGCATGGGGCTGGCACCAGAGAGAAAAAAATGAAGATCATTAACCAGCTTACTAGATTAAAGGCAGATGTTGTATTATTGCAAGAAACCCACAAATCAGCTACAAATGCAAGTGAGCTTAATTCACCTGAGTTCCCTAATGTGTTTGCGGCCTGCTATAACTCTAGACAGAGAGGTGTAGCAATCTTAATCCACAAAAGCGTTAGTTTTAAAATATTAGATAAAACTATAGATCCTGAAGGTAGATACATAATAATTAAAATAGCTATCCATAACCAGAAGCTATGTATTGTCAGTATATATGGTCCAAATGTTGATGACCCCTCTTTTTTCCACCAATTCTTCCTTGCACTTTCAAAACACGGGGATTGTTCACTAATTATAGGAGGTGACTTCAACTTTGGTTTAAATAACGATATAGACAGGTTGAATAAAACAGGGACTCAGCGTAGTTGGCAGTCAGTAAATGTAGTCAAACAATACATGAGTGATTTTGGTCTTTGCGATGCATGGCGTTCTCTTCATCCTATTAGTAAAGAATATACTTTTTTCTCAAATGTTCACCATTCGTACTCTCGTCTGGACTACTTTCTTATAAGTAGCTCACTGCTGTCGGTCGTTTCAGAGACGGTAATTCATCCTATTGCTATCAGTGATCACGCTCCTGTTACTCTCACCTTAATTAATAAAAAAATAACCACACAAAACAAAAGCTGGAGATTTAATACATCACTGCTTAAAGATGAAGAATTTATAAAATTCATTAAAGAACAGTGGGCTTCATACTTAGAATACAATGATCAACCAGGTACATCGGCATCGATATTGTGGGAAGCTGGAAAAGCAGTGATGAGAGGTAAAATAATTTCTTTCTCATCTCATAAAAAGAAAAAAGAAAACAAAAAGATTCAGGAATTAGAAGAAAAACTTAAGTTACTAGATTTATCTCAAGAAGAAGGGAAGTTAGGTAAAATCCGTGAAGTAAAATTAGAACTAAACCAATATATTGAAAAGCAAAATAGATTTCTAATACAAAGACTCCGAATAGAAAATTTTGAACATGGCAATAAGTCAGGAAGCTTTCTAGCTAATCAGCTTAAAATAAATAAGGAGAAAACTACTATATTTGCAGTTACAGATTCAACTGGTAATACAGTAAGTGAACCAGAGTGTATAAATAATACCTTCCGCGATTTCTACAAATCTTTATACACACCACAGATAAATCCATCAGAGAAGGATATTAAGCAATTTCTGGATAAAATTACACTTCCTAAATTATCAGATAACCAAAGAATGACACTGGATTCCCCACTGACAACAGCTGAAACCCAGGAAGCTCTTAAAAGCATGCCTAATAAAAAGGCTCCAGGTCCAGATGGATTCCCCACTGAGTTTTATAAAGAGTTCTGGAATATTCTAGCCCCAACGTTCCACAGAATGTTGCAGGAAATACAGGAAAAAGGTAGATTTCCAGCTAATATGAACTCTGCCACCATCAGCCTTCTGCTCAAGCCAGACAAAGATCCTGTGTTGCCCACTAGTTATCGTCCCATATCCTTAATTAATGTGGATATTAAGATAATCTGTAAAGCTTTAGCAAAAAGATTAGACAAAGTAACTCCTCTCATAATACATCCAGATCAAACTGGTTTCATCAGAGGAAGGCAGTCATCCACAAATACACGCGATTACTTAATTTAATTGATTATTCCTACAGTAAAAACATTAAAACCAATATATTGTCTTTAGACGCAGAAAAAGCATTTGATAGAGTAAATTGGAAATTTTTATTCGCTACTCTTCATAAATTCGGTTTTGGCGATTTATTCATAAACTGGTTAAAAATTCTATACAATTCTCCAACAGCCTGTGTCAGGACAAATAATCAAATATCTTCCAGTTTTTGTCTACAGAGGGGCACCAGGCAAGGATGCCCTCTTTCTCCATCACTTTTTGCCATCTTTATAGAACCTCTAGCAGCAACAATCAGACAAACAAAAGCTGTAAAAGGTATAAAATGCATGAAAATAGAGCACAAGATTAGTCTGTACGCGGATGATGTATTACTTTATCTCCAGCATTCAAATAATTCTCTTTTACAAGTAATTAGAATACTAGAATCTTTCTCCAAAGTATCAGATTACTCGTTAAACTGGTCTAAATCTACGGTACTGTCAATTAATTGCTCTCTCGAAAACTCCCTAAATTTACAAATGCAATCAGGAAATATTAAATATTTAGGTATTACTGTGTCGAATAAATTAACAGATTTACTTAAACTTAACCATGCCCCACTTTTAAACAGGATAGAAGAGGACCTTGAAAGATGGAAATCGCTTCCAATCACACTTATGGGTAGGGTAGCTTCAATAAAAATGATGGTCCTACCTAGAATTAATTATTTATTTTCAATGGTCCCCAATAAACCATCATCTGACTGGTTTAAATCTCTAGACTCTGCCATTTCTAGATTTCTTTGGAAAGATAAACCCCCACGTTCTAGCTTAAAGACAATACAGAAGACTAAAGACAGGGGAGGATTAGATCTGCCTAACTTCCATAACTATTACTTAGCAAATAGGCTACAATACATCTCTAAATGGATAAAAAATAGTCTTTTAGATGAGCCTTGGTTAGATATAGAACAGGAAATGTGCAATAATATCATGATTTCAGATCTGCCGTTTATAAGCTCAAATATAAAACGGCATACATGCTTCAAATATATCAATATTAGTTCTACTCTGACAGCATGGTGGGAGTTCCTCAAAATGACAAAGTCATCCCTTATCCCATGCAGTCGTACACCTATCTGGAATAACCCTGATATCCTACAAAATAATAAAATGATAAACTTTACATACTGGAAGAATAAAGGTATTAAATATCTGGAACATCTACTTGACGGAACCGAGTTCATCAATTTTGCTAAACTAAATATGCAATATGGCATTAGTAAAAATAAATTCTTGGAATATGAACAACTTACATCTATAATTAAAAATAAATATAAGCATATTAATGGTGGTTTACAAGTCCCAACTAATATAATAGAGTTCTTAGATTTAACCCCCCCCCCAAACTACTGTCTAAATCATACAGGACACTGACTAAAATAGATGATTCGATATCTCTTCCTATAATGAAGTGGGAAAAAGATTTATCAGGCACCTTTGAACAAAATTTCTGGGCTCAGACATGTCTAAGAACTTTCAAATTGACTAGAAACACCAACTTACAACTAATACAATACAAAATCCTTCACATAGTACATTACACAGGACAAAGATTATTCAAGATGGGTCTGGCACAATCTAATATCTGCCCACACTGCATAGGCAATCATCCTGATAATTATTTTCATGCGTTATGGTTATGCACACCAGTCCAGAGGTTCTGGACACAGATATGTAAGGACTTATCAAGGTGCTTGAGCTGTAAAATTACACCATCCCCATCAGTTTGCCTGCTCGGTAATTTTGAGGAAAGTCCTCTGAAAAAAGAAATAGTTTACATGGTTTTTACTGCTTTATGCATCGCAAAGAAAACTATCCTCATGAATTGGAAAAGTAAACAAAATCTCAGTATCAATCAGTATAGAGATCTTTTGTTGGATCATATTAATCTAGAGACAGCATCTGCTTCCACATCTGATTGGTCTCTTTGGGCTCCTCTGATCAACACCATCACTTAGTGGAATAGGGGGCGGTGGGTTGCTTCCTGCAGGGCGCAGTGGCTGGATGGAGGGGTTCCTGGGGCCCTGGGGGCACTTGGAGTAGGGCGCCTGGTGGATCCGGCTCCGGGGTCTGTTGCCCCCATCTGGGAGGAGTTTGGGAGGCCTACGGGTGGCCTACAGCAGCCGCTTGCGGCGCTCTTTGGGAGCTGCGTGTTGACGGACGTGGGTTACTGACCTGGTAGCTGTGCTGCCGCTGGGTGGGGCCGGGGTGGGTCTGGGGGTCTGGGGTCCCTGGGGCGCGCCGCCCTCGGGCGCGGGCCCCGGCGGGGCCTCGGGGGTTCCGGTTCCGGGGGGTGTGCCGCTTTTGGTGTGGGCCGGCGCGCGCCCGGGTGTCCGCCCCTGCACGGGGCCTCTGGTGCGCTGGGGGGCCTCGGGGCCCGTTGAGCTGGTAGGGGGGCATGGTCATTAACACCTCTGGGCAGATGCTCTTCTCCTTTATTGGAAGGGCACTCTGCCAGTGGGGGGAGGGGGAAAGGAGGGGGAGTAGGGATCTACCCAGCCTGGATGTCTACTGTCGAATGTATGGTGAGTTGTTTGAACGTTAGTGTTGGGGAGGGATTAAATCCACGGGTGGGGGGGGGGGGGTTGGGGGGGGGGGGGGTTGACGTTCTGGTGGGCTTGTGTCTGGCCCCCTGTCCCGGTCCTGGTCCGTGTCGTCTACCGGTGCGGGTTTCGCCTGGGGGGTGGGGTTGGGGTGGCTCGTGCGGGCCGGCTGGCCAGGGTCCCCCCCTCTTATTATTATTATTATTATTATTATTATTATTATTATTATTATATATATTTATTTATTTATTTATTTATTTATTTAGTTTAAGTAGGCTTGGTGGGTGGGCTGGGGGGGGCTGAGGTGTTGGTCCTGGTGGGTGGTTGGCTGGCGGGCCCTGCGGCCTCTCCCTGGCCCCCGGGCTACGGTGGTGCCGCTGGCGAGGCCCCCTTCTCTAGGTGGGGCTTTCGGGGAGCGGGGGTGCCTATTGGAGTCAGTAGGGGAGCTGGCTCCCTGGGTTGGCTTCCCAGTCATTTGCTCCCCATCCCCGGACTCCTCCCTCTGCCTGCTCCATCACGCCGCCACACATGTAGGTCCTGGGGGAGGGGGCGTTACTGGAGGTTGCCACTTTCTGGTGACGCCCCTCTCCCCAATTTTATCATGCATCTTAGACACTTTCACTTCAAACATTTTTCACATCGCACACTCATATAGGCCATGGTGGGGTGGGGGGAAGACATCTGGGGGGGGGCTTATGTTGTGTGGGCCTCACCTCGGACGGCTCCCTTCACCTCCTCTCCCACTTAGACATTGAGGGTTCTGGGCAGTCACACGGAAGGGGTGCGCTGGCAACAGCTACCTTCCGAAAGGGGGGTGGGCTGTGCCGTGCATCCCCTTCGGCGCTCCCAGTTTTTAAACGCACTTGAGAACAACATGCAACAACACAACATTTGAGCAGGCGTAGGGAGGGTCGGGGTCTTCTGCACACCCCCGTTCTCCGATGGAGGCAAGGAGTCTGGGGCCTGGAGGAGGTGCGGGCCACTGTGTCCGGGGTCTTGGCGGGGGGCTGCGGTGTGCAGTCAGCGGCCTGCCAGGTCTGGGGCTGATGCCTCCGCTCCCCCCAGGGGGCGGGGGGCAGGGATGGCAAGGGTAAGGTGGGGGGAGGGAGGGGGTTTATTAGGTATTTAGGGGGAGGGGGGGGGCTCTGGCCGGGTGGCTCGTGCGGGTCGTGTTGGCCCGCCCTCTTGGGGGGGCCCGGTCCGGGGGGCGTCTGGTCGGGGGCCGGGGCCGGGGGTCGGGCACAAGCAGTCGTATAGTCGATTTGGGGTGACCCCCCCCCCCCCCTTTGGTCAGTGTTGGATGTGAGTGTTATGTGGGAATGTGTGTACAGCGTCTTTCTTTTTTTTTTTTTTTTCTGTGTGTGGCGAGTGGGGCACAAGGGAGGGATGGGGTGAATGAGTTTTTTTTTTGTTTTTGTTTTTTTTCTTCAGGTATGGGTGTGGTCCGCTCCCTCTCCCAAGAACATCTCAAGTCTCCGATAGGTGCGGAGCCCATCCCCCCACGCCCTGCCCTCCTCCACTTCGTTGGCGGGCACCTTGGCCCCCTGGCGCATTGGTTGGCTTCGGGTTTGGGGCGGGTTCCCGGGCGTGCGCCGGCCCACTCCTGGCGGCCTCTTCGCGGGGCCTGGCCCCCCCGGGGGGCGGCCGGGGCCCTCGTCGCGGGGGCGGGGCGCCCCTGGGGCCTCTGGCCCTCAGGGCCCATGGCCGGGACCACTTCAGCGGGACTGGCTGCCGGCCGAGCCCACAGGCTCGTCTCCGCGGCTCTTGAGGGCGTCGGCATTGCGGTGGCTGGGGGATTTCCTCGGGGTCGTCTCTGCTCCTTCCTTGGGAGGGGGGTTGCAGATATCCTGTGTCGGCCCCTCCTGGGCGACCTGCTTTAGGGACCCCTTTGGGAGTCCGGGGTTACGGGTCCCCTGACGCCTGCCTCTGTGCTCGGGGAAGGTGGGTCTTTGGTTCTCCACAATCACTATCAAGCTATTTCTGGATAATCTTCACCTAAACTAGTGCACTTTCACATCTCCCACAGGTGCTGGGTCCCAGGTATTAAGTGTTCACTTATATACAGTAATCTTATAATTTATTTATTTATTTATGTTGTGTCACTTTCTTTTTTTCAAATATCACATTACACATGTCAGCTTACATAATAATATATATGATTTAGCAATGGCATCTAGGTGTTATTCGAGTGTATCTGTTGCTTTATGTCTGTTGGTTGTGCTGTTCTTTTTGTGTCTCTTTCCAGGTGATGGAGCAGACAGAGGACGTTTTATCATTCTCTTCCTTTTATCTCCTCTTTCTTTCACCTCCACTCTTTTTTTTTCTTTTCTTTCACTTTTTGTTCTTCCTTTACTCTCCCATTGTCATGTCCATATAATTTGAAATTCTCCTTGCAGGAATCATAATAAAGCTATTTACAAGCATAAATCAAGTGGAGCACTATGGCGAAAGCTGTTTGCTCCACTTGTAAAAGCAAAATCTGTCGAGCTCCATCTGGCATTGAGATATCAATTCCTATTGCCATAGTGCTAGACAGGACACTGGGGAGGAAAAAAAAAAAAAAAAAAAAAAAAAAAAAAAAAAATCAGGTCTCATCATACCCTCAGCTACAATCTAAATTCAATTTGTCCCCAAATGATTTTTTTCGTTATTTGGAGGCTAGGAGTTTCGCAAACCAACTTGCTCTGAGCTCAAATCAACGTCCACCGCATCCTATTTTTTATGATCTTCTTAGTAAACCTCCCACTTCTGGGCATCTAATCTCACTATTTGTGAATGTTTTTTCTGTGCCAACGTCGTCCACTCATATAAGAGATGCCTGGTCTAATGATCTGGGAGTCACAATTTCCACTGCGCTGTGGGACCATGTGCTGTTGGGAATAAAAACCTGTTCCATTAATGCCAGATTACAGCTAATCCAGTTCAAAGTGGTGCATCGCCTGCACTACACTAAAGCAAGGTCGAATAAAATATTCCCAAGTCATTCAAGTACATGTGATAGATGTGGACATCCAAAGGCTACCCTTGGACATCAATTCTGGCACTGCCATTATTTAACAACCTTTTGGTCTGACATATTCCATCTCTACCGAACTGCGTACAAACAACAGATACCTTCGGACTGTCTTATTGCCCTGTTCGGGGTATCTGACTCCTGCTCTGCTCTGCCCCGGCCTACTCGAGAGGCTCTCGCTTTTGGGATGGTGGTGGCTAAACGTGTCATTCTTACAGAGTGGAAGTCTGCCTCAGCTCCCTCCTTTAAATGTTGGCTTAATAACATGGCTTCTGGTTTACATCTTGAAAAAATACGCTACACTCTCAATAAGAACGTACCCAGATATGTTGAGACGTGGGGACCATTCCTTGAACTTTTGAGTAACACCACTGGACATGGGTAGTGGCAGACTAGCGTCTGCACCGTGGCCCTAATGCCTCACTGCCCTTAAGTGGAGCTGTAGGTCGCCCTCTCGGTTGGTACACAAGGGATTTGATACACCCCGGTGCACTCATACCCAGCAGTCTGCTGTGGAGCTGAATATTTTATTTAGTCATCTTACTTGATTGATTTGTACATAATAACCCCCCCCCTTTTTTTCCCTTTCTCTCTGTTTCCCCCTTCCATCTATTTGCTGTACTTTTTTCTATCCTTAATAACCTGGGGTGGGTTGGGTTGGGGTATCGCTGTTTTTTGTTGTTTATTTTCTGATCGCATAAATGACAGTTGGATAGTCGTATTCTGGAATTTAATTGTCACTGCGATCCTGTTTGGACTCACTCACGGATCAGTGTTGGGTAAGTTACTTTAAAAATGTAATCCGTTACAGTTACAAGTTACTTTGTTTAAAATGTAATTGTAGTGTAACTTTTTCGATTACTTTTAAAAAGTAATGTAACTAATTACTTTGATTACTTTTTGATTACTTTAAGGTTTTAATGAGTATTGACCCATGTTCAACATTTAATTTTTGAGAACTGAAGGTGAACCTTAAAAAAGCGGAATTGGGAATTGACACTTGTATGACTCTATTCCTGTATATCTATCAGTAGTTAAAGGACAAGAGTCAGCAAATGCAAATTCTGCCCTGTAAAACAATGACAGCACAATTGTTGCTGTATGATCTGAAGCCCCATTTGGAGCTTTTAAACAGGCTTTGAAAAACCTTGATAATTTGCTGCTGTAATATTATAGATTTTTTAGAATAAAAAGCTAGCAGATGTGCATAATCAAAAATAACAGAAATACAATTATAGAGCATTCAGTATTGTAAGAAAGACCACACTGTTTCTGGATAAATACATTATTGTATGAGTTAAGTTCTGTTCCGTTTTCTGCCTTTTTCGTTGTAAAACTGAAATGTCCCATGCTCCTGAATGCACCATAGCTTTCCGACGCTCACGAATGCAACACTGTGAACGCTGAGCTGTGTACGCGCGTTTGATTTTCCGCTTAAGACAAAGTTTTGCAGTTTCACAACACACGTCGGCTCTCACGGTTTATTGTTGTGTGTGAATAACAAGAGGTGGCTGTCAACAAGCTTGAAGGCTGTCATTTTTGATGCGCTGCTTGAGCTGAAATAAAACCGTGAAACGTCCGCTCGCTTGCTGTTCTTTCAGAAGGCTCCACCAGCACAGGATGGATCATCAGAGTGATAGAGACAAGAAGCCGTAGCAGGAAACGGCGATACAGGGCGCGAAGCAATAAAAATATTACATATTTCGCAAAGGTTTTTCTTTAAATTTTTAAAAAAATGTAACTAAATTTGTAATTCTCTGATTTTTCGGAACTAACTGTAACTGAATTACATATTTTCTCATTGTAACCGTAACGAATTACTCTTTTTTTGTAATTAAATTACATGTTACATGTAATCCGTTACTCCCCAACACTGTCACGGATGATGACAATGTAGAAGATCCCAATACCAGCTTCAACCTATGCCAACTGGTCATCGTGGTCTGATCGACAATCCGGACAATCATTGTATTTTGATAATTGTTCTGTAGTTTTGTTAATTTGTTGAAAACAATAAATATATTAAACAAGAAAAAAATATACAGGTAAAAGCCAGTATATTAGAATATTTTGAAAAACTTGATTTATTTCAGTAATTGCATTCAAAAGGTGTAACTTGTACATTATATTTATTCATTGCACACAGACTGATGCATTCAAATGTTTATTTCATTTAATTTTGATGATTTGAAGTGGCAACAAATGAAAATCCAAAATTCTGTGTGTCACAAAATTAGAATATTGTGTAAGGGTTAAATTTTGAAGACACCTGGTGCCACAAACTAATCAGCTGATTAACTCAAAACACCTGCAAAGGGCTTTAAATGGTCTCTCAGTCCAGTTCTGAAGCCTACACAAACATGGGGAAGACTTCAGATTTGACAGCTGTCCAAAAGGCGACCATCGACACATTGCACAAGGAGGGAAAGACACAAAAGGTTATTGCTGAAGAGGCTGGCTGTTCTCAGAGCTCTGTGTCCAAACACATTAATAGAGAGGCAAAGGGAAGGAAAAACTGTGGTCAGAAAAAGTGTACAAGCGATAGGGATCACCGCGCCCTAGTCAAGATTGTGAAAAAAAAACATTCAAAAATGTGGGGGAGATTCACAAGGAGTGGACAGCTGCTGGAGTCAGTGCTTCAAGATCCACCACCAAGAGACGCTTGAAAGACATGGGTTTCAACTGCCGCATACCTCGTGTCAAGCCACTGTTGACCAAGAAACAGCGCGAAAAGCGTCTCACCTGGGCTAAGGAAAAAAAGAGCTGGACTGCTGCTGAGTGGTCCAAAGTCATGTTTTCTGACGAAAGCAAATTTTGCATTTCCTTTGGAAATCGAGGTCCCAGAGTCTGGAGGAAGACAGGAGAGGCACAGGATCCACGTTGCCTGAAGTCTAGTGTAAAGTTTCCACCATCAGTGATGGTTTGGGGTGCCATGTCATCTGCTGGTGTCGGTCCACTCTGTTTCCTGAGATCCAGGGTCAACGCAGCCGTCTACCAGCAAGTTTTAAGGCACTTCATGCTTCCTGCTGCTGACCTGCTCTATGGAGATGGAGATTTCAGGTTCCAACAGGACTTGGCGCCTGCACACAGCGCAAAATCTACCCGTGCCTGGTTTACGGACCATGGTATTACTGTTCTAAATTGGCCAGCCAACTCCCCTGACCTTAGCCCCATAGAAAATCTGTGGGGTATTGTGAAAAGGAAGATGCAGAATGCCAGACCCAACAACGCAGAAGAGTTGAAGGCCACTATCAGAGCAACCTGGGCTCTCATAACACCGGAGCAGTGCCAGAAACTCATCGACTCCATGCCACGCCGCATTAATGCAGTAATTGAGGCAAAAGGAGCTCCAACCAAGTATTGAGTATTGTACATGCTCATATTTTTCATTTTCATACTTTTCAGTTGGCCAACATTTCTAAAAAATCCCTTTTTTGTATTAGCCTTAAGTGATATTCTAATTTTGTGACACACAGAATTTTGGATTTTCATTTGTTGCCACTGTAAATCATCAAAATTAAATGAAATAAACATTTGAATGTATCAGTCTGTGTGCAATGAATAAATATAATGTACAAGTTACACCTTTTGAATGCAATTACTGAAATAAATCAAGTTTTTCAAAATATTCTAATTTACTGGCTTTTACCTGTATATATATTTTAAGGTAGTCCCAAAAATCTAAAGAAGTAACCTCAAACAGCGTTGCCATACATTGAGCTCTGAATTCCACAGTTTTGGCCCGAGCTGCTTAAAACTCACTTGGATGCATTCTTATACACCCCCCGACAGGAATCCATAACAAACCTAATGCCTCAACAGCGCCACCTAGCAATTTTCAAAGGACCCTTTGCTTTTCACTTACTTCATCGTAGAGACATGAAAATTGGTACAGTTGCAGAGATCAACAAGACGCTCAAAATTTACAATTAATTTCATAGTGCAAGTATCACAGGAAGTTGGCCATTTTAGATTGAAGGTCTGATTTTGACCCCATTTTTGACGTTTACAGCATTGGTATTTGATCAAACTCTTCCTAGGGATTTCGAGTGATCGGCTTAAAACTCGGTCAGTCTGATCGTAAGGCATGGTCAATTAAGTTATCAAAACGGTGAGTTTTTGAGCATGCTGAAGAGGGGTTAGCAGGGGTCAAAGTTCATCTACTCGCCACAAAAAAATAAAACTGTTATACCTCCTACACAGAAACACACAGAGGCACCACACTTTCCATGATTGATCATCATCATGTCTTCTACAATATCCAATGATCGAATGATGACATCACTTAGGCCACACCCCCTGACAACAGGAAGTGTCATGTTTTGCTGTAAACGGTCGCTATGTTACCCCTCTGAGCCAATCAACATGAAACTGTGTCCAGAGACAGAAGACATTTGGTGTATTGTGGATTCCAGCCACAAGTGGATTCGATGGAGCAGAGGGGCGTGGCAGCGTGGCCAAGTCACCTCAAACGCCGCTGCCATACGTTTGGCTCTGAATTCCACAGTTTTGGGCCGAGCTGCTTAAAACTCTCTTGGATGCATCCTTATCTACCCCCCAACAGGAATCCATGACAAACTTTGGTGGCCGTGACCTAATGTCTCAACGGCGCCAACTAGCAATTTTTAAAAGACCCTTTGTTATTTACTTACTTCATCGTAGAGACATGAAATTTGGTACAGTTGTAGAACTCAAGAAGACGCTCAGAATTTACTATTAATGTCATAGTGCAAGTATCACAGGAAGTTGGCCATTTTAGATGGAAGGTCTGATTTTGACCCCATTTTTGACGTTTACAGCATTGGTATTTGATCGAACTCCTCCTAGGGATTTCAAGTGATCGGCTTGAAACTCGGTCAGTCTGATCATAAAGCATGGCCAATTAAAAGTTATCAAAACGGTGAGTTTTTGAGCATGCTGAAGGGGGGTTAGCAGGGGTCAAAATTCACCTACTTACCATGAAACACAAAACTATTATATTTCATACACTTCTATGTGCAGCTGTGGTGGGAAAAAATGGCTAAAATAAAACATTTTAAATTCATTTTTATTTTGCAATCAATTTTTCAAACAAAAAAAATTGACACGTTAATATGAGATATACCAATGCAACTTTAGTCACTATGTGGCTAAAAACATTTGTTATTCAAGGTTATTTGAACATATTGCGATATATATCGTGTATTGTGATACAGTCCAAAGATATCGGGATATTAGATTTTCTTTATATCGCCTACCCCTAGTTGAAGTGCAAATAAAGCCAAATGTCTCTTTTTGTT
This sequence comes from Fundulus heteroclitus, assembly GCF_011125445.2. NCBI lineage: Eukaryota > Metazoa > Chordata > Actinopteri > Cyprinodontiformes > Fundulidae > Fundulus > Fundulus heteroclitus. The sequence goes on along the minus strand of NW_023396733.1, from coordinate 44,707 downwards.
GGCTCACCTATGTGGCTTTACACAGTGAGGAGGGGGGGGTGGCGGGGGGCTTACTCCAAGGGTTGAAGATGTCAGTGACAGTCGTAGACACTGGGAGACAAACATAGTTGTGGACCGTTTCAGAGAACAATGAAAGCTAACCTATTACTTAGAGGTTAGGAACTGAACAGCATACAAACCAGGCTGTTCAACCATGCTGCTCATCTGGGCTGTTTTTCACACAATGGTTCTGATCTTCTCTGATTTATTTAGTTTTTACAAAGAAGTCATTTAGGGGCCAGATTACCATCACCAGCGGACCAGAAGTGCCCCACATCAGTTCAATAGCCCTAACCTTAAGAGTGATTTTCTAAAAAGGTGAATTATGGGTAACAGCCTAGTGAGTGAAGAGCTGTTTACAGTTTAAAATGTGTCTCTGGATGATTTAATCTTTCTAAAAGATCAAAATCTCTAAATACCAAAAGCTGCAGCAGAGCTGACCTGAATTAGCTGAAGATTTAGAAATCTGAATGGCTGAAATAGTCCAAAGTATGAAGGAAGTAGTTAAAGGTCCAAAAATGTCCAGAACTGACTGAATAATGAAGAATAAACCGGACGAGACAATAATGCTGAATCAGCATCAGTCAATGAAGACATCTGGACTCACCGAGCCTGTTTGCAGTTCCTCACAGCTGGAACCAGTCTCCGTCGTCCTGCTGCTGATGTTTTGCACTTGTCCAGGTCCAACTCATCCAGAACCTCCTCTGACATCTGCAGCATGTAGGCCAGAGCTGAGCACTGGATCTCTGAGAACTTCTCTGATCTGTTATCTGATTTCAGGAACTGTTGGATCTCCTGATAAACTGAGAGGTCCTTCATCTCCATCAGACAGTGGAAGATGTTGATGCTTCTGTCAGGAGATATTCTACCATAGTTCATCTCCTTCAGGTTGGTGATGACTCTCTGGATGGTTCCTGGACTGTTCTCTGTCTGACCCAGCAGGCCTCCTAAGAGTCTCTGGTTGGACTCCACAGAGAGGCCATGAAGGAAGCGAGCAAACAGGTCCAGGTGGCCATTTTTACTGGAGAGGGATTTATCCATGATTCTCATCATGAACTCATCCAGAGATGGGCAATTCTGGTGTTCTCCCAGGAAGTTATCCACCACCTGTGTTTTCCTGCTGGTGAAGCAGTGGAACATGTAGACTGCAGCCAGAAACTCCTGAATGCTCAGATGAACGAAGGAATAGACCGAGTCACCGTCCATCCCTTTCTCCTCTGTAAAGATCTCAGTGAAGAACCCTAAATAGAGTGGAGCATCTTGGACATCAATGCCACACTCTTTCAGGTCTGATTCATAGAAGATCAGGTTTCCTTTCAGAAGCTGCTCAAATGCCAGTTTTCCAAGAGGCTGAACCTTCTCTATGTTCTCTGGAGTCCAGAGTGTTTTTACCTCAGGTCCTCCTTCATACTTGATCTTTTTCTGTTTGATCTGAGTCTCCAGGAAGCGGATGTACATCTCAGTCAGGGTCTTTGGCAGCTCTCCTTTGTCTCTGATCTTTAACTCATCCTCCAGAACATTAGCAGTGATCCAGCAGAAGACTGGGATGTGGCACATGATGAAGAGGCTTCGTGATGTCTTGATGTGGGAGATGATCCTGTTGGCCTCATCATCACCAAACCTCTTCCTGAAGTACCCCTCCTTCTGTGGGTCAGTGAACCCTCTGATCTCTGTCTCCAGGTCAATTAACTGCTTTTGGATCTTACCGGCTGCTGCAGGTCTCGTGGTTATCCACAAGAGAGCAGAGCGAAGCAGATCACCACTGATGAGGTTTGTCAGCAGAACATCTACTGAGGTGGACTTTGTGACATCTCTCACAATCATATTGTTGTAGAAGTCCAGAGGAAGTCGACTCTCATCCAGACCATCAAGGATGAAGACAACTTTGAATTGTTCAAAGCTGCAGATTTCTTTGGTCTCAATGAAGAAGTGATGAACAAGGTCCACCAAGCTGAACTTTTCTCCTTTTAGTGCATTGAGCTGTCTGAAGGTGAATGGAAATATGAAGTGGATGTCCTGGTTGGTTTTGTCTTCAGCCCAGTCCAGAATGAACTTCTGTGTTAAGACTGTTTTCCCAATGCCAGCCACGCCCATTGTCATCACTGTTCTGATTGGATCTTTTCTTCCAGGTGGGGGTTCAAAGATGTCTTCTCGTCTAATTGTTGTTTCTGAACCACTGGTTTTGTTGAATGCTGTTTCAATCTGTCTGATCTCATGTTCATCATTGACCTTTCTACTTCCTCCCTCTGTGATGTAGAGCTCTGTGTAGATCTGATCCAGAAAGGTTTTTTTTCCAGCTTTAGGAATGCCTTCATTCATACATTGGAACTTCTTCTTCAGACACTCTTTAAGGTCTCGTTGACACCGACCAAAAACAGCTGAATAAAGACACAAGAGGAGACACTTCAGTGGGACACAAAGTATCAGAACTATTTCTGATCTTTTCAGTGGGGGTTTGCACACAAGATTTCATGAGCCTATTAAAATCCAATACTGTCATTAAATATGTTGGTTTTATAGGAATGTGTCATAAATCTTCTGTGCAGCATATCGTTGTCTATCTGTTGTGTTGTGGACCAGCTGACTGATTGCCACTCTCTGACCTGCTCCACTCTGCTCTGCTAATTAGTGGGAGCAGCAGCACCTGTTACTGCCCTAATTACCTTCATTCCTGTTGCCTGTACTCCTGCCTTTATTTACCCGTCTCCCACAGTCAATCCCCACCAATTTCTTGAAAAGCCATAGTGAGAGTAGACAATGCAGCGTTCTATGCGTGTCTTGCCTGCCTTCACCTGGTCAGACTCTCATTTGGCCTCTGAATTCTGGACACCAACCTGCTGACCTGTTTTTGACCAAGCCCTCTGTCTCCCCCGTGGATACCTCTGTCTGGTTCTGCACTCTGTGCACCACTTGGTTTCAGATCCCCTTTCTGTTTCAGGCCTGTTCCCCATCATTGTGAAGTGAACCTACAACCCACTTCCTGTAACTTCACCTTCATCACTACCAGGACCCATGCGGAGCCCCAGGACCTAGTTAGTGGATCCGTTGCACCCTCCTGGACTCTGAGAAGGTTGGTGGCTTTATTTTAGTGTTCACTAGGACTCACAGAGTCCTTCACAGATATTAACTTGTCTAACTAACCTCTTTCCATTTCAGGGGTTCCTGCAAGTGTTCCTGGCTGTTTTCATGACTCACACAGAACATTTATTTCTGTAATTTTTTGAAGCACCTCATGTTGTTCAACTGAATTTTTTGGGTCTTCTGTATCAGGTATTGCAACAAGTTGTCTAAACACGGAGGTCATTACTACTACAAACCATAACAAGGGAGAAATAAAATATTTAGTTATGTAATATTATTGGACTCAGGCCCAACAATACTCAGGTCAACAGTGCTGGTATTATTGGACCTGAGTGCAGAATTTTACACTGTTTAATACTCCAGTCTATTAAAACGCCTGGAAAACTGGGTCTTTCTGTTAAACTTGACTGGTTTATATCCTACATGTAGGACAGGACCTCAATTCAATTACCTCTATTGGGTAAGGACTCTTTAGCCAAAGCGGAGTGCCCATGGTCACCATGATAAGGGCTGTCTGAATAGTGCAGTCAGCAATGAAGGAGGTAGGAAAAGTAGTCTGTATGCTTTCTCTCTCACAGCAGTCCAAAGCTCCTTTCCTCCCCACAATAGAGTTCTTTATGTTGACCCAGTGATGGGTTACTGAACAGGAGCTAGGAGCTGTTATTGAGGGTATTAGGATGGAACCAGTAGGTCAGTATATAAGTTTACATCAGAGGCTCAGGTCTACTCTGCATCCCCAGAACCAAACATTTAGAAGCAGCATAGTTCCTATGCTCCACTTATCTAGAACAAACTCCCAGAGGACTACAGAAGTACTGAAGCCCAGAGTTCCTTTAAATCAACGTTTATTGTATAGGTTTTTAACCTTAATTTAAAGGAACCCGCTTCTCGTGTGAGCTCAATCAAGCTACTCTCTCACTGGAGCTTGCTGCTTCTGCTTCCTTGGGGTTATTATTGGCCGTAGGTAGGTTGGTCCAGTCGGTATCCATCACTATGACTGCTGTCCTTTGTGATTGCTCCCTCTCTATTTAAAAAAAAAAAAACAGAATGGAAAAGCAAGAGAAGAGCCAGGACCCCTGACCCCTGTCAGGGCAACAGCTAAATGAACTCTGTGTAGAACTGATCCAGAAAGCACCTATGCAGCATACATTAAGCACTGAATTATCTTGTTACTGAAACATGCTTTATAAATAAACCTGCCTTGCCCGGCCTGTCATCATGAAGTGCTTTGAGAGTATCCTGAAGTACAACAAGGATGCCATTCCTGCTGGCCTGGATAGCCTACAGTTCGCCTACAGGGAGAACTGTTCTACAGAGGATGCTGTCTTGTTGGCCCGTCACTCAGCTCTGACTCATCTACAGTCTCCCAACACCTATGGTGGGATGCTCTTTGTGGACATCAGCTCATTATTCAACACTGTGGTCAGAAACACGTGGATGACACTACTGTGGTGGATCTCATATCCAACAATGGTAAGACCCACTATAGAAATAATAAGACCAAGTAGGTCATAGTGGACTACAGGAGGTCCAGGAGAACTGAACATGGTCCTCTCTACATACAGGGGGAGGTGGTGGAGCAGGTCATTCATATCTCCTCTGACCTCCTGGACTGTGAAACCTCCCACCTGGTGAAGAAGACCCAACAACTTCTCCTTTTCTAGGGTGATAGAATTATTCTTACTATTTATTTTATTTACTATGTTCATTGCATTTATCATGTATTTACTCTTTACTACTAAGAAGTTTTAAGGTTTTAGATATTAAAGTGTATTTCATGTGGCTGATCTTCCTCTCATCTTTGCAGAAGGTCTGCAGAAAGCAGAGAACTATGTTGTGACTATAATAAGTGTTTTTATGAACTCTATTCAGACATCTGGAGTGCTTACCCATAACTGAACTGTGTGAACTGCTTGGTATTATCTCCAAGGTCACAGTTGTTTTGCTTCTCCCTACCCCTTAGCTTGACAATGCCTAATAAAAAGAAAGGAGGGGACAGAGTGCTTCAGAGCCAGTTTTGGCGATCTGTGTTAAGCATCTCAGTTCCTCTCCTTGCAAGATAATTTGAAAACCAAATCTCATTGTTGTCTCTCCTTCTTGTGTTGTTAATGAATGTTTTAGGTGTTTGAACCTGACATAGGGAAACTAAAATGAACTGGACTTTCTACTTAGCTGCGAAGAAACTGTTATAAAGCCACAATCAAAAGCATTTTGTGTCTCAGTGTGACAGTGTGGTGTGGGAGCAGCACTGCACAGGAGAAGAAGGATTTAGCACAGGTGTTGAGATCAGCACAGGGGATTATGGGATGCCATCTACAGATCTATGCTATGAGTCCAGGAAAGGGCCAGACAGATCCCACCCACCTGGGAAATGAACTGTTTCTCCCACTTCTATCAGAAAAAGGATTAGGGACATTAAATAAACAACTAAGAGACTGATATATGAAATAATTATTTTTGCTCTTTAACAATGTATTATGGGAAAACCTGCTCAGTTTGATAACTTGTTTTAACTTTTGATATATAAATGAGAAGACTGGTCAGTTAAACAAGAGAGAGGACTGGCCAGTTCACACATTGATTATTGCTGTTGCGGTGTTCGCACCTGAGTTCACATGAAACTCAGAACCACATGTGTTATTGTGTTAACTTGTGGTGGGAACTTATGACAATGTGTTGTGGGAAAGACTGATTCTGTATTCCTTATTTTGTTTGATTTGCTGTATTTGCAATATTATTTTGCTTCACACACTGCTGAGATGCTGGGAACGGGTTTTGTTTGGGAAACATGCTTTGGGAGGCAGGGCAGCTGTGGAGGGAGAAATGGCCACTCTCGCTCCACATCTGACTCTTTGTTTACAAGTATATAAAGAGGAGACTGCCCTCAGCCCGGTGAGTCTGCCGTGAGTTCGTGTGTGGATACCGGCATCGTGAACGCTGATCTTAACCTAGGACTGAGGGCTCCCAGTTCATGTCAATGGTAAGAGCTGATTCTGAGAATCTGTTGAGCGTCACGTCTGTTTGAAAGCTTGTTGCTTTAATGCTTGCTACTTTGCCTGTGTGAAGTGCTTGTTGTTTTGATGTGCTGTATTCTGTGGGGAATAATAATAAATGTGTGCCTTATATTCTAACAGAAACAGTGTTTGAGTCCTTATTTTTGTTTGCCGATCTCTCCCGATCCTGAAATAAACATTTCATAAAACAGAGACTTAAACACAGCTTTTTTTCCCAGAGCTCAAAACTGAAACACTGAGAATTCAAGATTTTTATAGAAAGCTTTAATAACCATAACATTAATAATCGTTATTTCTACTTACAACACACATCCCAGTAAAATATGACCTCTGTGTTTAACCCATCTGTCAATGACCAATGAGCTACCACTGGGACCATCCAGGAGCATTCTGGGACTAAGGGTCTGTCTCAGGGACCCAAAGTGGCCGTCTGTGGGATTCAAACCAAGGAAGCACCTTTTCCAGGAAAAGAGAGCCCTGCTCTAACTACTAGTTCACTATTGCTTTGTTTATTCTACATTTAGAGTTATAACTGAATTATTGTGTAACTACCCTGTTAGTCACAGGCAGGAGCCTCAACAATCAAACCACTGAGAATGATTTATGAACGAGCTTCAAAGACCCCAGATCAGGGGTCTTCAACTCCAGATTTAAGATGTATCCAACACAACTGAATCAAATGGCTGAATTAGCTCCTCTGTATGCAGTCATAGTCCTGCTAATGACTTGATTATTTGACTCAGGTGTGTTGAAGCAGATGTATATAAAAGTTACAGGACACTAGACCTCAATGACTGCCTTGATCAGAAAACCTATTTGAAAGTTAAATGTACCTGGTTTGAACTGTCTGTTATTTAAAATTACTGTATTAATGATGGCATAAGCGAGCTTGGTGTTGGCAGTCCTGTTGCCAGAGGTTAAGTCATGCCCTGGGTTATCAGTGGATCAGTTCCTGGTCTTGGTCTGCTCGGCTGGGGGTGACGGTGTGGCTGGGTTAGAGGTGTTTGGTCCCCTGCATCTCACTTTGTGCCTCTTTGTCCTTAGAGCTGCCACTACTGTGCCTCACTGGTGACTTACTTCTGTGCGGGGCATATAGCTGTCTCAGGGTGATGCTTTGTGTCTGGCAGAATGGGGGTGCTGCAGCCTTCCATGCTCAGGTTTTCCTGTCATTTGTTGTTCTTGGGTTGTTGAGTGCCAAGGATGGCAGGCATTCTGCCATTCAAACCACACTTACAAATGTGTGGACCATTGGTGAAAGGTCATACAAAAAGTCACTATGACATTACTGTGGTCTTCCTACTTTGATGTTGGCTTGAATCTGGATTTAATAAAGTTATTCATGTAATCAGGGTATTGTTATGAGGTATCATTTTCTTAGGGCAAATCTGCGTTGGCACATGTAGGCAACCATCTGTTACATAGGCCTAAAATGCAGAGACCAGTTAACATAACACTTGTCGACCTCCCCAAGTCCTGAATCCAAGCTAGACTCAGACTTTTTTTGTTTAAAAACACATTTAAGATCACATCAGAAATGTCTCCAGTCAATCTTGTGAGCACAGCTAATTTACTGTCTGTGTTTCATTGGGCATGTCTGTGAGTTTTAACTAATGTTTCTGTAAAGGCTCTTGAAGACAGTTAACTTTGCAGTAACAGCAGCATCACAGAACTGTGTAGCCTCACCTGACTGAGCAGAGAAGGCAAAGGACAAACCCAGCTGATTGGACAGTGTAGCATCTTTTAGCTGAAGATGTTGGATCATCATTTTGCAGGAGTCATTTCCTTTGTTCCTCACAGCATCTATGGTGGAGCGGGCCTTGTCTGCTCTGGTTTGGTTCTTTTGAAGTATTGCCTCTGTTTCCGAATGATTTAAGACACCACCAGCTTCAAGGGAGTCAAGGAGCAGTTTCAGGACTTCCTCAGAAACCCTCTCGACAAACTCTGAGCGAACACTGAGAAGTGTTTTCTCTGCAGGCAAACAGACATAAACATGATTAATTCAAACTGAGAAAACGTGATTAAGACCAATTAGACATGTTGTAGCACACAGGGATCCTCACAGACTGTTTATTGTGCCTCCTTAGGTCTTAAAAACCTGTTCTTGTTCTATTACTGCTTAATAGTGAGGACCATCTGATTCTGTCTACATGTGACCAGTTGGATTCTCCCATTGAATCCATGGATTCTTCTCTGTGGCGCTCTACACATCAAGAAGAATCCTACCTAATCTGTAAAAACAGTCTACTGTTGAATAAAAAGATCCTTCCAGAGTTACAGCAGCATATTTTCATCATTAATAGAGGAGAATAAAAGTAATCCCAGATTTCTCTTTAATACAGTTGATCCATCATTCCTTTAGCTCTCAGCAGTAATGACTTTATGGGATTCTTCATCAATAAAATTGATCCAGACAATGAGGGTTCTGGGTAGGTTGCTAGGGAGGGCGCTGGCACCAACTACCTTTTGGAGGGGTGGTGGATGGTGCTGGTCACCCCCTTTGGCACTACCAGTTTTAAATACTAGAGAATAACATGGAACATCATGACATCTGAGCAGGCGGAGGCAGGCTCTGGGTCTTCCTCACACAGCTGTTCTCCATTTACTGCCCCAGGGCGGTAAATGGAGAACAGCTTGGCTGAAAGGTGATATTTAGATTTTTTTATTGGACCATCTCAGGAGGGGAAACCCATCCTGTTATATCAGATACTATGGAGACAGAGACAGGATCTGATTATTCAATGAATCCAGGAATCAGTCCGTAGATTAATGATTCCTGATGTATTGTACTGCAAACCTGTTCCTCCCATCACACATTCATATTTAAACACAACCAAATGAAAACGGTCGTTAGTCAACTTTATGAAACCCTGTTTCAGTTTGAAAGAAATAATTTCACATATTTCTGCTTCAGATAACTTACCTAAATCCTGCTGCTTCTCTTCTAGAGGCGCCTCCATTTTGTCTCTGAAAAAAAGATCTAAATTTACTCATCATGATTTAGGTTTTATTTCAAACAAACTTATTTTATTCAGAAGAAGTTAGAATAGAAACTAAACATACTGGACAAAGAACATCCAATTTATTATTATAGTTTATTAAATTAGTCATTTAAATACTTAATATCCATGAACACACACAGACTCCTATCAGACTCCCAGTTAGATGGCCAGTAGCTGACACTGAAACATGAAGCAGCACAGCTGTCTGTCTTTATAAAGCTAAAACATGTCAGCATGACAGCTAACATGATCCATAAAATCAGTGCTGTAAACATTAATCACATTTTTCTTGATGAGGGAGGATGTTCCCGTTAATGATAGCCACCAGTTGTCAGTCATTCCAGCATCTATTCCTCCAGGTTGACATAAAATCCTGTTGCCATCTGACTGTAGGGTGATGTTTCTACCACCAGGTGGCAGCATCAGCTGAAGAATGCTCCTACAGAAGGTCTTTGGACTCCTGCTTTGGTTTTAGTTGACTGAGGGAACCCTGTCCAGGTCCAGCAGCTTCTGCTGCTGTCCTCACTGTGGGCCTCTGATCATGATGACCAGGACCAGATAAAATGCACAGAGGGATGCAGGGACCGTCTCCTGGCTAAGGGAGCTACATCAAGCTGAAACAGAAAGAAGTTCTGACTGTTTTTACTGAAGATGCCGTCTGGGACCAAAGTGAAGAACTGCTGGAACAGTTTTAAAGGATTTTGATTTGTTTTTAAACCAGTCCTGCCTGAGCTGCAGCAGAGAGGACATCTGGGACAAGGACGTCCCCGTTTAGCCCATCATCTGTGGACTGCTGGATACCAGTCTGGAATGAAACCAGAGAAGTTCTCCTGGTACCAAGAACCAGAACCACAGACCAGCAGAAAGTCAATGGATCTGTCTGCAGACCTCCAGAACCCTGCAGCCATGAATGAGCTTGTTTACCAGCTTCAGTACTTCCTGACTTTTACACAGACATGGCTTCAGAAGGTCCGGTACCAGCTGGTTCTGATCATTCATTACTGGGTTTGTTTTTTGAAAGTACATCAAATGTTTCCATCACCTTCTTGTTAAAAAACTCAGGTCAGTTATTATCCTGGCCTTTAGTCGTCCTTCAATGGTATAATGACTCAGATCATGATTTGAATCATTATCCCACATGTCAGCTGTTGTTTTTTAACAATATGAGGGGCAGGGAAGGCTGGTATACAACAATATATTAGTGTTCCTATCCCTGGTTCCTGATAGAAAATAATAAATCAGCCATAAAACCTATATTAGAATGTAGAAAATGTATCTAATTCCAAAGTAGACATATCAGAATGAAGAGACGTGTTGGGATTTAAATGTTTTGATTGTGAAAAAGGAAAAGTGAACCTTTTCACTGCACAGAAAGACGTCTCATTGAAATGTTGATAAGGCGTCCAGACGAAGAAATCTACTGATGTCCAAAGATGCTTAAAGGCAAAGGAACAGTTCAGCTTTTAGTGGCATGAAAACAATCAGCTGAGAATTTATTATATGAACTGAATCAGAGTCAAACAGTCTGACTTTAACATGATTGTCTTTTTATTTTCCTCCTTAAACACAGCTGTAGATGAACCTCGTTCCTTCAGAGGGACCAACTTTGTATCTGACTGAAGTCCCAGAAAACCAGTCGATGAACAGAACCTCTGTAGCTCCATCTTGTTGTCCCATGATATTAAAGCTACGATGAGAAATTTGATGTCAGATTGAATTCTGGCCATGTAGCTGGAGGACAACTCTAAAGGGCTTTGTGAACAAAGGAATTTCACACTTCCAGAGAGACAGCTGTCTCTGCAGGGTGCGATCAGTGCAAAGGCTTGCTCCCACAGGACAACACCCCAGTCTTCAGTCTACCCCTGGCCAGAGGTCCAGTTCTCATTCTGCTCCGTCCTGGGACTCTAAAGGAGGGGCTGCCCTGCAGGAGCCATGCATGGGGCCTGGAAGAGGCCATGAGCTGAGTGAGACATGAGCCTCTCTGAAACTCAGTTCCTCCCTGACATGGGGAGAAACTGCCAGCCGATTCAAAGATAAGTCTGCTCCTTCTTATGGGGGCTGCCACCCAGCCTTCACCTTCTTCCTGCCTGAGACATAGGAGGAGGGAGACTGAACCACCATGGGCCCAAAGACGCACCACCCAGCACCTTGGAGAAATCTCTCTTCGCCTGGGGGACATGACCGGGTAATCAGAGTTAAGTCTGTTGTCTTAACTTCAGCATCAGGCGCAGGAGGAAAGGAATCCAACCATGCCAGAAACAGCTTTGTTTATTTCTTCACAGCCTTTACAAGGCAAGGCAAGGCAAGGAAAATGTATTTATATAACACAATTCAGTACAAAGACAATGCACAGTGGCGCAGTGGGTAGCGCTGTTGCCTTGCAGCAAGAAGGTCCTGGGTTTGAGTACACCCCTAGGTCTTTCTGCATGGAGTTTGCATGTTCTCCCTGTGCATGCGTGGGTTCTCTCCGGGTACTCTGGCTTCCTCCCACAGTCCAAAAACATGACTGTTAGGTTAATTGGCTTCTCCAAATTGTCCTGTGAATGGTTGTTTGTCCTGTTTGTCTCTCTGTGTTGCCCTGCGACAGACTGGCGACCTGTCCAGGGTGTACCCTGCCTCTCGCCCAGTGAACGCTGGAGATAGGCACCAGCAACCCCGCGACCCCGAGAGGGATAAAGCGGTTTGGAAAATGGATGGAAGGTTGGATGGATAGCACAATTCAGTACAAAGACAATACAAAGGGCTTTAGAAGATTAAAATATAGCAAAATAAAAGCAAGTAGGAATAAAATGTAGAGACAAAGAAGTACATTAAAAACAGTAAAACAGTTTAACTAGAACAGTCAAAGGCAATTTTAAACAAATGTGTTTTTAACATTGATTTAAAGGAACTCAGGCTTTCTGCACAGTTTTCTGGAAGTTTGTTCCAGATCAGTGGAGCATAGGAACTAAACGCTGCTTCTCCATGTTTAGTTCTGGTTCTAGGTATGCAGAGCAGGCTGGAGCCAGAAGACCTTAGTGGTCTGGATGGTTGATACGCCGATAACAAGTCTGTGATGTATTTAGGTGCTAAGCCATTTAGGGATTTATAGACTAACAGAAGTATTTTAAAGTCTATTCTCTGAGATACAGGGAGCCAGTGGAAGGACTTTAGAACTGGGGTGATGTTCTCTACTTTCTTAGTCTTAGTGAGGACGCGGGCAGCAGCGTTCTGGATCAGCTGCAGCTGTCTGATCCACTTTTTAGGCAGACCTGTGAAAACACCGTTGCAGTAATCAATTCGACTAAAAATAAACGCATGGATCAGTTTTTCCAGATCCTGCTTGTCAGGTATTGGTTACTGAGCCTGAATTCAGCCACACACAGAGCTTCGTTTTAGGAGTTTTATTCAAGGGGATGAGTGGTGGAAAGGAAACCAGCAGACTGTACCAGATGGCAGCGGAGTGATGTTGACCGTGGCTGGAGCGGGAGAACGTAGTGGAGCCGAAGCCGGGGGACTTGAGGGAACGCAGGCAGGAAGGCAGAGACGAGGTAAGGCTGGTAGGCAGAGACAGGGCTGGCTGGAGATGGGAGCACACGATGTGGGACGAAGGACGCTGGGAGGCATGAGCAGACGTGGGAAGGACGTTGTCGAACCAGCAGTGAAAGCAGAAATGAGAAGAGTTTATGTAGGAGGTTGAACAGGTGGAATGAGTCCAGACTTGATTATTGCAGCAGGTGAAACTGATCCAGCATGGGGGTTATGTGCTCTACTTTCTTAGTCTTGGTGAGGACGCGGGCAGCAGCGTTCTGGATCAGCTGCAGCGTTCTGATCCACTTTTTAGGCAGACCTGTGAAAACACCGTTGTAGTAATCAATTCGACTAAAAATAAACGCATGGATTAGTTTTTCCAGATCCTGCTGAGACATCAGTCCTATAATCCTGGAAATGTTCCTCAGGTGATAGAAAGCTGACCTTGTAACTGTCTTTAGATGCTTTTGGAGGTTCAGGTCTGAGTCCATCACTACTCCCAGGTTTCAGGCCTGATCAGTGGTTTTTAGCTGAAGCGACTGAAGCTGTGTGCTAACCTTTGATCTCTCCTCTATTGGTCCAAATATTATTACTTCTGTTTGGTTTTTATTCAATTGAAGAAAGTTTTGACACATCCACGTATTGATTTCTTCTAGGCATTTACTCAGTGCCTGAACTGGTTCATAGTCACCTGGTGACATGGTGATGTAGAGCTGTGTGTCGTCTGCATAGTTATGATAGCTGATGTTGTTATTTTTTTATTATCTGAGCTAGAGGGAGCATGTAGATATTGAATAGGAGGGGACCTAGAATGGACCCTTGGGGAACCCCACATGTAATTTTTGTCATCTCTGATGTAAAGTTACCTACTGATACAAAAAATTCCCTGTCCTTTAAGTAGGATTTAAACCAGTTGAGAGCTGTACCAGAGAGGCCGACCCAGTTCTCCAGACGTTCTAACAGAATGGAGTGATCAACAGTATCAAATGCTGCACTGAGATCCAATAGTACCAGCACTGTGGTTCTTCCACAGTCTGTATTTATATGGATGTCATTAAACACCTTGATAAGGGCGGTCTCTGTACTATGGTGAGCACGGAAACCAGACTGGAAAACATCAAAGCGGCTGGTCGTTGTTAAGAAGGTGTTTAATTGTTGAAATACAACTTTTTCAATAATCTTGCTGATAAAGGGGAGGTTTGAGATGGGCCTGTAGTTCTGGAGTAAAAGTTTGTCTAAACTGTTCTTTTTCAGCAGTGGTTTGATAATTGCTGTTTTTAGGGACTGGAGGAAAACACCTGACAGAAGGGACGTGTTTATTATCTGAGTCAAATCAGACACTATGACTGTCAGGATGCAGCTTGTAGGCTGCAGTCTGAGCCTCGCTGCCTCTCTCCCTTCCCTGCGCTGATTGATTGATTCCACCTGTCAGGCTGCAATCAACCTCCAACTGTTCCCACCTGGTTCCACCTTTACTTATACTTACCTCAGTCTGTTCTTGCTCGCCGGTCCGTAGTGTTCTTCTCCTGCTCAGTCTCTGCCAGAACCCTGTATCAGCTCGGTTTTCATGTTTTGGTCCGTCAGAAGCCTTCACTTCAGTTTTGTTCCAGCAGCCTCAACTCTAGACACACTTCTGTTCCTGCTCAAGTTCTCTTCTCCTGTTCACGTCTCCTGGGTTCCGTTCTACTCAAGTTCTGCAACTCAGTTCCACGGTCTCAAGTTCTGCGGCTGTTCCACGGTCTCAAGTTCAGAATTTCCCTGAGGAAATTCTCATTTTCCTCAGGGAATTGTTTGTTTGCTGAGTCGCTGGGCTGGTGGTCACCGTTCGGAATCACAGGCAGGGTTGTTTCATTTCCATACACGGCCTTTACATCATAATTCACTTTGAGTCGACAGATTTTCAGTTCCATAGCAGCTATCTTCTGTAAAAGCTTGTCAAAGTCCATTGTGGTGAAGGTAGGCATCCTTTGAATCGGGTGGTTCTTCTCCATATCCACTTCACGTTGAATTCTTTCCATAAGAGCATTTTTCCTGAGAACTGCCTCCTCTGGGGTGTTGTAAAGAGTCATCTTGTGTGGATTAGCTGAAAACTAAAAAAGTCCACACGGGGAAAAAATCAAAATCAAAAATAAATAAAATAAAATAACCAAATCCAACTTTCTGTAGTTTTGGCTAAGAGATAAAAGGAGAAAAAAAGGCAGGAAAATGCAAGCAAGCAGGGAGCAGAGAAAAGAGCGTCGAGTAGGAAAGCAGATTCCACACGGAGCTGGAAAGTCGACACAACACCCACTTCCCCATGCTGAGGGGAAATCTGCTGAAATCGTCGTATTATTTTATTACATTAATGTCGATTTAAACACGTTTTATTTAACTTTAGGAGTGACAGAGTTTAGCGTGCGACCCAGAGGTAGAATTGCATTGATAAAACAAGCGCTCCTAAAAAATAATGATTTTACCGAGCAAATGATTCTTAAAGTGTTATTTCCTCAAATAGCGTTTTGTATAACTTGGGATTTGCATTGTAAATGGGTTGAAACACATACCAAATGTTGTTTTGAATTAGTAAAGCTACTTTAACCTCATCCCATGTTCTGTACATCAGATCTGCAGTGAACCAGGATTCACTGAATTATTCTGATGATGATCAACCACTTTTGTTTTGTCTTTTTTTCTTTTTGCAAGTAAATAGTTCCTTAGCTCAGCTTCTTTCGATCTTCAAGTTTCACTAGCCTAGTAAAGAGGATTTATTGATTGAAAAATTGTATTAATTCAGATAAACAGCATTACTTAGTGATGTTCTCTGGATGTTCATTTTACTTCTGGTATTAAATTCTTTAACTTGAAAAGAAGTTGTCACTCCTTTATTCTCTGTGTGCAGAGTTTACCTGAAGGAACCCAGGTAAACCCAGGTGTGTCATGATTTTGGCACTGTTGTCTTGTCTCTTTCATGTCACACACCTGTTTAGCTCCACCCATTCCTCATTACTTCAGATCTGTTCCACCTGTCCTCTCTAGTATTTAACCAGCTCCAAGACAAGACAACAGTGCCAGTTTATTTCGACCCTTGTGTGAGACTTATTCCAGCGTTTGTTATTCTGATTCCTGATCCTGACCTGTTTGCCTTTCGACCTCTGAGCCTACTTGTTCCCGTCTGATTCTGTTTGCCCGATCTGACTTCTGCCTGACCTGACTACCCGCTGGATCTTTGCCCTCTGTGTATCGAACTTGGAACTGTGACCTGACTCCGTCCTGGATTATCCTTCGGTACCTCACTGGCTCTCTGATCTCCCGGCTCCGACCTTCGACCACGTCGCCGACTTCGTGTTTGGCTTCGCTCTACGGCTCATCCTGCTCTCATTCGCCCTCACGGTTATCCGTACCGGATTAACGACCCGCCGCCTGATATCTACTGGATCTGAACTGGACACTAAGACCAGAGGATCCCGCTGAGAAAGCTGACGTCTCCCGCTCCGGGTCTGATATCAATAAACTGTTAAACTCGAACTGTTTGTCTGCCTTGAATACTGGGTCCACCTGTTCCGAGCCTAACAAGGTGTTCTCTCTGGGTACTCTGGCTTCCCCGACAAGTCCCAGCAGAATTAGCATCGGCGCATCATCCTGAATAACTGACAGCACACATGAAGCCTGGAGGTGTGCTTTCTGCCTAAAAACATTTTAAAACTACATTTTTCATAAATGAAGGGTTTGTAAACTAGTCAACTCCTTACTGCTCCTTACTCCACCCTTGTGGTGGACAGTTTTTCTGGCTCCAGCCAACCCCGTTCCCTCAACAAGCCCCAAGTACTGGGTCAGCTGAGGCACCAAAGCCCCAGAAAGTTAAATTAGTCGGTAAATGTGAATGAAAAAGCTAGCAGGGATCTGAAAGCTCCAGGCTTTTCAGTGGCAACAGAAAAGAGGCTATACATACAAACATACACATGAATACATACACAGCTAAACAAACATGGCTCTCATTTATTATAGACAGACTGAAACACATGAGCCATAAATTAGTCAGGGCCTCCTTAATTAAACACAGTTTTAGCTAAATATAGAAATGCTGGACATTTCTACACTGAGTCTCATCCACAGTTTCACTCCACAGATGGAAACAAAAAGTTTCCAGAGTTCTAACACTAAGAATCTTTAGATTTCCATATGAGATCAGAGCCTCCATCTCTATGTAAAAACCTCTTTTTATCAGTCCCTCCACATTTTCTGCTGACAACCCTTTGCTTCAGATTTTATTTAGCAGAGCAGGTCCAACTGTGACAGAAACAGAAATGATTCCAGGCCTGTATTGAACACAGGGACTGGAAAGTGTCCACAGAGGACGCTGATCTGGAAGACTTCCCATCATCTGTGTTGTCCTATAGTCACTTCTGCACTGATGCAGCCCTACCCACAGAGACAGTCAGAGTTTTTCCTAAACAGAAAGCATGTGTGGACGATGCAGGCTGAAGGCAGGAAGCGTGCTTCCTGTATCCACAGAGCATGACCTGCAGTGTGGATGCAGATCAGGAGACAGACTGGCCTACAGCAGGGCTAGAAGTGAACTGAAGAAATGCACCTTAAGAGTCAAAGAAGGGAGAAATTTTCTTTTTCTTTTGGTATAAGACATAAACCATATTAGTATAATAGCTCAGCGCTCAGGAAGCATCACTAAAAAGTCTGTTCCTGTTCTCAGGAACTCTGATAAACAGTTTTATGGTTGGCTGCTGGAACCAGAGTCAGGACAGAAATCAGCACAACAACCTTTGTTTCTGCAGAGATCTGAGTGTCCTTGTTCCTCCACAGCCAGAAACCATCATTCTAAACACATTTAGAGCTGCTGACACCAAACACTGAACACAGCTGCTCACCAGTGTTGTATAGTAATGAAGTAAAAATACTTCACTACTGTACTTAAGTATATTTTGGTGTACTTCATACTTTCCTCGAGTACATTTTTTTTTTATAAATTTCACTTTTATTTCTGAACTTAATTGCATACTTTTACTGCCATACATTTCAATGTTTGGTTTAGTTACTGATTACAAAAAAAGCGCGATTGAGATTGAGAGAGAGAGAGAGAGAGAGAGAGAGAGAGAGAGAGAGAGAGAGAGAGAGAGAGAGAGAGAGAGAGAGAGAGAGAGAGAGAGAGAGAGAGAGAGAGAGAGAGCCCACCTACTGATAGTGTTACAGGTGTATCTATTAGCAGGTTTACCACTTCCTGTAGGTTAACTAAGCCTGGTTTATCACTTAACCATGTTCTTGGTAAACACTCCCTGGTCTAAATTCTGCCTGCACTTGGTTGTGTATAATTGTAAAGTGTTTAGTACTGACCTTACTTGAAGAAGGAAAACAGAAGGTTTACAAAAAGGTTGTATTTTCTGTCTAAACTTGGTCTAAATTTCTTCTGCATTTGGTTGTTTATATTATTTTAAGTGAATTTGACCTTCAAAGTTTACCAAAATCTAAAAAATGTCATTCAAACTGCATCTACCTTCTTTTACTTTTTACTTATACTTTTCATTACATTACATAAGTACATCTATTTTTACAGTAATTTTCATACTTAAGTACAAGACATTTCAGATATTTTAAGACTTTTACTCAAGTAACATTTCAGTCAGTGACTTGGACTTTTACCAAAGTCATATTTTGGAGAGGAGCCTTTACTTTTACTTGACTCTGAGATTTCAGTACTTTATACAACACAGCTGCTGACACAGGTAGAAAGAACTCTCTGTAACAAAGACCTGGGTGTCAACAGAGGAGCAAACTGAACTCTGACTTCCCAAAGAAAAACTCAGTGAGCAGAAGAAAAGTTAGAATAAAATGATTTTACCTTTAATTCTGACACCGACGTGTTTCTTCTGTTTGTTCTTTAGAGACAAAATGGAGCCTGAGCTTCTGACCTCTGATCTCTACCTGCTGCAGGTAAACACGAGAAGCAGGAAGGGCTCAGCCTGCCCTCCTGGACTCATTTACAGGAAATCAGGTGTCTGCAGTCTGTTATCAGACATGATGTGTTTAAAGACATCCAGTAATATTCATGACATTTAAAAGTCAAGTTTAGCTTCGGGGAGACATGAAACCTTTTAAGGAGACAAGGGGATAATATCCTAGTTAGTTTAATTAATATCCGTTTTATTTGACACACAGGCATAGCTGCACTAAGATCACCGTCTGTACCTGGTTTTAGAACTAGTGAGGTGAATAATTTTATTTTGTCCTTTAATTAAAGTTTTCTCCATTCTTTTACTATGAGTCTTGATATTTCTTGTTAAAGTATGTGTTCATTTTAACAGAAAAAAACTCTGCCTTTTACATTATTGTAAATATGAACCATTCAGTCTTTAATTATGGCTGTAATGAAGACCCGGTTTGTTACCAGATAAATAGACACATGCACCTGAAACGCTGGAACATGCACACAGCACTTTGACATAATTACTAATTAGCTCATCATCGGGGCTCCAGACTGTAGAAATAAGAATTATACATGTGATTTTAGTTTTATCTAAAGTGTTAGTGTGTAGTGTATGTGGCATGTTTCAGAGGGTTTTAGCATGGTGTGATGTGTTGATTGTTTCTACTAACCTTCTTCTTGAGTCCAGGTATCTAGCAAAAAAAGGGGGGGGGTCGTTTTTTGGTTTTAAAATTGTTGGAGAATTGTTTATTTTAATTGTGTTTTGATTTAGGATTTTGTCCATTTAATTGACACACGGTGGGATGGTGTGGACATTTGATGTCAGGAGTGGGACCTCTGCCACAGTGGGTACCTACAAAGAAGAATGATGACAAGAGGAAAGCCAGATGAAGGAACCATGGTTTCATCTTAACACCATGGGGCAGCGTCGACCAAATTCTCCCAAAGACAAAATGGAGGAGCTGAGAGAGCTTGTAAAGTTGTACTGAGTCAGCAAGAGGCCCGTCATAAAAAGATGGAAAAGGTCGGGTCGATTCAAGAGCAGCGATGGAGAATGATGCCAGCAACGCGTTACTTAGTAGGGCTTTACTCTATTGTGTCTACTTTTTTAATGAAGATCAAACAAACACGTTACTTTTTACAAACTAGTAATCAGATTAAAATTCCTTATGCAATTCACTAACGTTACTTTTTTGTGATTTTACTTTGGGGGAAAAAACTGGTTTGCTTCTCTGAGAGAGACGTTCTGTCACCTACACACACGAGGAAAGACACAACCGGTGAGTATTAATTAAACTTCACAGTAAAACTATAACAAGGTAGATTTGGTCAGCTGGCATGAACCTGAGTCTCTGTGTTTATGTCACACGTGACTCTAATAGCTCAAAAATCCTTTTACACAAACCAACAGGAAATAATGATATTATTATACTATTTAAACATTACTGAACAGTTCTCCACATCCATAATGTAGCAGTGTGACGTTATTACACTAGATTGTCCAGTGAGAAGCTATTCCGGTAGGAAACTATATGAGCACTGGCAGCTTTTATTTTGAAAAGACGACAGATCCATTGAAAAACAGCGGGTAACTTCCGGTTTCTAAATTATTATTTCTTTTCAAATTTAAGATGTTGTGAATGAAAATGTAAATAATTATCTTTCCTGGTGAACCTATTGAGTTGATGAATTGTTGTTGTGAGTGTTAGTTGGGAGTTTAAAAAGACAAATTAACGGATCATACCATTATAGTCTGTGAAGGGTTTCCCACGCTCTCCATCGCTCTTTCTGTTCGCATTCCGTGGGAGAAGCTATGAAGTTTGGTTTTCTGTCTTCAATAAGTGGATTTGAAGCATAATAAGTGACAGTTTGATGATTGTTGTTGTAAAATAATCTGCTGTGGAGCATTTAAAGGTTGTTAAACAGTGATAGAAGTGTGTTAGCAGTTGTTTAGCTGCTCTTATGCTAGGTGAAAGATTGCTAATGAAAAGGCTCCATCCATGTTTAGCTGGACTCTAATCTTTCTTTCTTTCTACGCTGTAAAACATTCAGTCCTGCTTCTACGGGGATCATTTTCTCCCTGAAATCATCTGCAAGTGTTCAGCAAATGTTGCCACAGTCAGCTTCACTTTCTCCCAGCTTGGAGTCCCAGAAAAGATTGATTTCATGTGTGATTTCTGGGAATCTTCTGCTGATGTTTTTGCTGAAAGCCAAAGTGGAAGAAGATCCCAGTCAGAGCTGCAGGTCCAGTAAAGTTCTGCTCAGCAGACTGGTCAGCAGCTCAGCTCAGTCTGCTGAGGATCTGGAGATGTTGAGGCTCTCAGCAGCTTTAGGTGAGTCTGATTCCAGGAGATCTCCTCTCCAAAGTGTCTCCAAGTGTCCTGTCCTCCTGAGATGTTTCAGAGCAGCATCCTAACAGCACAGCTGAGGAAACGTGTTGCTTGGAGATGTTCAGCAAGGAAGCAGAGCCTGTGTGGAGGTGACTGCTGCTGCTGCTCTCACTTCTTCTTCTTCTTCTTCTTCTTCTTCTTCTTCTTCATCCACCTTGATGCTGCCAAGCCTCCTGTGGAGCTTGTGGCCCAGAAAGCAAAGCAACATGTTGGTTTTGCTGAATCTCCTCCAGCTGCAGCAGTTTTCCACCTTAAAGCTGCTTCAGGCCAGATGTGAGGGAAAGAGGAGCTGAAGAGTTCAGCAGATGTTAAAGCTTCATGTCTCCCAGCTCAGCTTCAGGCTGCTCTTCATGTGTCCCAGCAGGTGGCGCTGCTGCTCTCCCTCTGTGGGCCATGCAGCAGCGCCACCTGCTGTCCACACCAACTAACTGCAGCCAGCAATCCTTCCTGTCTGCATCTGCCTCTTCAGTTTGGCTTTAAAGCATCATGTGTGTTGCTGCTCTGCTGGAATCAGACAGGAATCATGGTGGAACGTTCACATCTCTGCAGGAAGCAACTAAAAGATCATCTAAACTGAACGCAGGCAGAAAAAGAAAAAGATGGAAAAGCTGCAAAGATTCAGCAACTTGGCCATCAGCATTTCCCTGCTGGGACCTAGCTGACCTCTGACCTCCCAGAGCCCAGCATTACTGTGACTTTTTAAAGGAGCAAATCAATCATGTGTTGCTCAGATAGAAAAGTTCCAAAAGTTTCTGTGCTGCCAGCCTGACAAAAGTCTTCAATCCCTCCTGATTTTGTTTAGTCTGAGAGAGAGAGCCAAGGCTGAGGAGCACAGAGAGCGCTAGGCAGAAAGGAAAGCTGCAGGCTTCAGTCGGGGAGTGGCTCTTGAAGGCTGCCTCTAGTCAGCCACATCTAGAAGAGAACATTTCTCTGTCTGCTTAGAGCACATTGAACATCTTCCACAGACTGCTGCTGTTCTCCCTGCAAGGATCCAAGAAATGCTGAGTCATCAAGACCAGCCATCTCCTCCTCCTTCATTCACAATAGTCCTTGATTTCCATCAACATGTCCATAAAGTCACGTCTTCACCTTCAAACGTCCTTCATCCTCTGAGCTGGGAGCAAGCAGAGCTAAGCTTCTGGTCTGAGCATCAAGTGTTGGAGGACAGAAAGCTGCTAAAAGCAGCAAAGTTCCAGCAGAAAATAAAGCCCCCATAGTGAGAAAGTTTCCTTTAGAGCTGCTCTCCACAAGCTGCTGAAGCCAAAGTGTCTGCAGATATTTAGCAGCTAGAAGCTGCAGCCGTAGAACAGGATCCTAAAGAAGCACTTTGCAGATTTTCCTGCTTTCATTTCTAATCATCAGAGGATGGAACAAGTGGCTGCTTTGCCTCTTTTTTCCTGCCTTTTTCCCTCTGCAAGGTGTGCAGCTGCAAAGTTAGTGAGAAGTGCTTTTCTAACTATTGCAGAGTCTGTTTTCTCTTCTGCTGGGGAGTCCAGAGTGCAGCGTGTGAGCAGCAGAATCTTCCCCTCGTCTCTCATGGTGGCGCATTATCCACCTTATCAGCCAAAGTTGTGCTTTCAGCGCAGCATTTGCAGCGTTCTCAGTCAAAATGTGAGTCCAGACTCAGCGCACATCTGATCCTTGTTCAGCTTTGCAGATGAAAAAGTTAAAGGCCAAGCGAGCAGCAGCACAGAAGTCACTGCTAGAAAGTGGCTTCTAGTCACCAAGCTGCAGTGGGCTTCCTGAGCCCACCCGCTCCAGGGTGCCACTCCTCCAGAAAGAAGCGCCTGGAAGCCAAAGGTCTTTAAGGGAAACTCTGCTAGGACTGTAAACTTGTAAAGTGCAGTAGTGGCCCATTGTCTGCTTCTGAAGCTTCTGCATCTAGTTTTTACAGGAACCAACAATCTACTAATCTGCTCAACTGCTCAGTGCAACTGGAACTGACTCCTTTTTTCTCTTCTCTCTGACTTTAGAGCCAAAAGTGCAGATGAGTGTCTCTCCCAGCTTCACCTGCTGCTTCCTGTCAGACAGGAAGTCTGTGATCCACCTGCAGGTGGAGTCAGGCACATTCAGCAGGGAGAGCTTCTCCTGAAGCAGAGCTGGGATGATGGTGTCTGCAGCCTGTGCACAAAATAAACCAGTTAATTTTTTACCTTAAGTGGAGGTCAGCGTGGTTCTGGCCAGCCAGGCCACTAATGGACCGAGCTACAGGACTACAGGGTAGCAAACACTCTCTACATGGTACCATCTCAGACCTGCTATGGTAGATTGGACAGTTCCAGATTTAGAAAGGCTATGAAAAAAACAGCCTGACCTTTTACTGATGCCAAGTTTGAATCCTGTTTGTATTAACAACAGAACATCTTCCTAACAATGTCAATGGAAAAGGAGCAGATGGTGCTGGGGGAGCCTTAAAAAGAGCAGCTGACAAGATGGTGGCAAAAGGCCGTGACATCCCAGATGCAGAAGAGTTATTCAGGACCTTGTCTGAAGCAAACATGAGTGTTAAACTCTTCTTTGTGAAAAAATGTTGAAGAAGCAATGGAGAAATGCCAAAGATACCGGCTGTTCCTGGAACCATGAGAATCCAGCAGGTCATTACTCTGGCTCCAGGAGAACTGATGCTTCTGGATGCAAGTTGCATGAGTTCAACACGTCAGCAGTTTATCTGCAAGTGCTTCAACAGCCAGTGTTTCAGTTTCAGACAGAAGATGGAAATGGCTGCATCACAGCCAGCTGCTGAGGGAAATACAGGAAAACAAAGCAGTGGCAAAGTTCACAGCTGATTGGTAAATGCTGTATTCTCACATATGATGATGATTTGTATCCAGGTATCATTCTAAACATACAAGAGACCCGTGTCCAGGTCAAATGTATGCATGGTATTGGGTCAAAGCGGTTCTTCTGGCCATATCAGGATGATCTTCACTGGTACCTGTTTGATGAAGTCCTTGAACTTATTCCACCCCCACAAACGTTACAAAGCGCCATGTGGAAGTCTTTAAAGAGGTGTGGAACCGACTCACAATATGAACTTATTGAAACAAAAGGCACATTCATGCATATATACAGACACACACACTGATACAGGAACACATGCAAAATCACTTTAACATGGACACACACACTGATACAGACACATTAAAATCCTTCACTGTCTGATCATTGTTGTTATTAATATTAATATATCAAATTACAAGTGTAACTGTATGTTAGGAATTAGGAAGAGGTTACTTTTAGCACATCTCCCATGAGACTTTGTTATGCCTACACACACACACAGTTCACATTATGTTGCATTTAATCATTTCACTTAATGTTTTACTGTTGGTAATATGCTGTTTTTTTTACTTTAGATTAATAAAGCTCAATTCAACAGCAGTTTATATCTGGTGTCCTTGCTATGGTTCCAAATTAAATGCAGTATAATGCCAACGGAAAGTGCTGTACATTGAAGTAAATATGTAAAATTGTATTTGTCCCTTTAACCCCGTTACCATCTTTAACCCTGTTATGCTGGTCTCAACCCCCTCACACCTACAGTTTTATTAAAACAATTTAAATACTGAAAAAATAATTTAATGTCTGTTGACTTTTATCTAAAATAATGAGAGCTATCATGTAAAATTTATTTTGATTACAATTATTAGGTTAAAAAAACAATTTTGATGAAAAATGACAAGAGTGCTTTCTCCGATTAGTCACATTTCAGGAAATAAGAGGACACAAATGTGTGATTTTATGTCATCTTTCAGTTTAAAATGATTGAATTAGTATGAGGGACATTTTATCTATGTGAAAATGTTGATTTCTATCCCAATTTATTTTATGCTAATATTCAGAGAGCTTTCAAAGTTTCCATAACAGGGTTGGGGAATTAGAGTGACAACATCTTGAAATAATGATCAAAGTTAAAAGAAACCTAATTCCTAAGATGGAAAATGTTTTTTCTTAAAGTCAAATATCTCCCTAATGTGTTAAGATATACATAGAAACAATACTTTTGGGTACAAAACGTGAAAATATCAGTGTCCAATTTTACACATTCTAATAGAATGACTCAAAAACACTACAAAAACAAGCTAAATTATTTATTTTATCAGATTTTTAAAAACAATATTTAAATTAAAGCAAAGAGACAACCTTGACATAATTATCTTTCGTTTTACAAACAAGTTGGTGAGAAATCCTGAGAATCCGCCTCTGGCATCCTGGTGCTGTTTGGAGGATGACCGCACCAAGATGGCGGCCGTCTTTTATGCCCCTCCTTATCAAAGCGCAGCCGCGTTGATCTCTTCCGGGTTCTTTGTCCTTGTTTTGCTGTGAGGCCAGAATCGGGAGTGTTGGTGAGGCTGAAAGAGAGCAGCAGCTGCTGCAGGTGATGAAGTCTGGAAAGAAGTCCAGCAGCTGGAGGCACAGCGGAGAAACTGGAGGGAAGCAGGAGCTCAAAGAGCGGCAGGACGCAGCAGAGGAGACACCAATGATGGGGGATGTTTTCCAGCCCAGAGTTCTGCTACACCCATCAGGTTTGGAGATTTCCTTCTTCATGCTAACTGTGTGGATGGAGCTAAAGTTTAGGAGCCGTTTTCAGCAGCTGATGGATTCCTCCTCTTCATCACAACTCGTTGCAGGCTTTCGCCCAGAAAACTGGCTAAGCCTGCAGCTCTGCTTAGGAGGTGCTAATGCTAGCTTAGCATGTAGCATAGGAGGTGCTAATGCTAGCTTAGCATGTAGGAGGTGCTAATGCTAGATTAGCATGTAGCATCGGAGGTGCTAATGCTAGCTTGGCATGTAGCATAAAAGGTGCTAATGCTAGCTTAGCATGAAGCACCGTTCAGTATCAAGTTTTTCTTTGTGCTTGGAAAAGTTCCTCCGAAAAACGTTTTTTTCTGGCCGTTTTCTATGGAGGACCAATCCTGTCATAATTTAGAATACATACCGGATAATAATCAAGGACTCAGTTAAATAAATACCAGGCCAAAACGTTGCTAATGATATAAAACTGTGTCATTAAATGCAACAAAACAATAAAAAGACATTTATTCAACAACTGTTCAATTAATCAGCTACAAATATATATTTATATATCAATGTTTAACTGTCATATTTTATCTCATATTTATTTAACGCATATTCTTTCCAATTTAGCCATTATTAAACATTTTAAAGGAATAATTACATTGAATTCCCACAACAGAATGACCCTAAAGTTACTGGTGATCATTTTTAGGGTGAAACTGTCAGTTCCTGAGGTTCAGTTTTCTCTACACTGCTGATCAAATCTTTTTCTCTAAACTGAATCTTTCCCATGGTTGTAACATTGTAAAGATCTAGTTGTTCATAAAGCATGTAATGTGGTTCAGTGTTGGCTGCAGAAGTTAAAGAAGAGGCTCCTGAAGAACAGAGTCCTGAGGGGGAGCAGCAGGAGTCAGAGCCCCTCCACATAAAGGAGGAACAGGAGGAACCCGGGGCCCGTCAGGAAGGAGAGCAGCTCCTTGTGAAGGAGGAGACTGATAGCAGGTTTCCATTAACTGCTCCTCCTATCAACAGTAAGGATTGCTTTACTTTGTTTCTGTGTCCTGTGTTGCAGCTAAAGGCCAAAACTCTCTGGATTCATCAGCTTCCTATCAGACTAAATGTCAGCTCAGTCTGACTCTACGTGCTCCCATCCTATTTCTTCAACCTCTGACTAGAGGCTCCAGTTCAGATCTCCTGACTCTCTAGGTCAAGTGTTCATGCTAGAGTCTGCTGGTCTGTGAGGAAACACAAAGCTGCTCTTGCTGCTGGAACAAACTCAGCCAGGATCCCAGTTTCACCGTCAGATATGGAGGCAAAGTAAAACTCATCCGCTTTGGGGGAAATACTAAATAAATCTTCAGATCCCAACCTGAACAGATCCCAGTTTCTGATCAGGTTGGTCTTCAGATGTTTTCACCAGGAACCACAAAACAAACTGGATCTCCCAGATGGTTGATGGACAGTGGGGGAGGAGCTAGGAGTTTTTCCTGTAACTGGTGGGTTGGCAGTTTGAACCCTCACACCGATCCTCTGTCGTTGTGTCCTTGAGCAAGACACTCCACCTGCTTTGGTTGCTGGTGATAGTCAGAGGACCCGGTGGCGCCGGTTGTCTGGCAGCCTTGATTCTGTCAGTTTTTTACGTGTCCTGTCTGGTTGTGGAGCACCAAGAATTGCTGTCTTGATGCCAAGTAGAGGCCAACAGGTTTACTTTCACAAGTGGAGCATTACTGCTTTCACTATAGTGCTCTGTGATACGTTTGATAAAAACTTTATTAGGGGTTATTTTGGGCTTATTTCACATTCAATGGACACAAACTGAAAAGTGGAACAGAAAAAAAGGAAGACAAAGATTATTCAAATATTTTTTTTAAATTGATTTCTAAGATTCAAAAACAGCGTAAGGAAAATAATAAATAGGGTAATACAATCCCAACAGCACGTGCTGACAGATGAGATTCAGCTATCAGGTTCAACAAAGAGGTAAAAAGGAGGGGCTGGGTAAGATGTTACTCTTAAGAGAATTAAGTCCCAAAACATTAAATAAATGGCTGCCAGGTTACTCTAAATCTATGAACAGAGTCGCTGACAGTATGTTTCAAGCTTTAGATGGTTCATAACATCTTCCATCCACCGTTTGAGTTGGAGGGGCAGCTTTTTTCCAGCTGAGCAATATAACCTTCATCATGTCTTAAGTCCCAAAACAATAAGAAAGGGTTAAAACAGGATAAACTGTGTTAGAAATTATTTTCAACCGTATCGTACGCTGGGGCTTGATGAGTTTGGGGTTGCTTTTGGATTTTTGTTAAACACACGTCAAAGTCTGTGAGAAAATCTCTGCAGATACTTTCAAGGTTTTCCTTGGTGATCACTTCTCTGGAATGGCTCCACCTTTTACCAATGTTACTTTTTGGTTTTGCATTGTGATAAGGTTGATATTTATCTGACTCTTTAGGCATTCGCTGCAGCCTGGCTCCACACTTTTCAGTCTGCTGGATCACTGGAGAACTGAATTTGTGTCTTTTCTTAGACCTTTTTCCTGTTTGAAGGTCTAAGTCTCTAAACTTGCTTTGTTTTCTGTCGAAATGCCAACAAGTGCTCCAAAGAAACTGAGCATATTGGCGCGTCTCCAGCATGGAAAAGTTATTTCCCCTGTGTTTTATGAAATCTTTATTCAGGTTTGGGAGAGATCGGCGACACACAAATAAAAACACAAACACTGCGTCTGCTAGAATAATAATGCCCACATTTATTATTCCCCACAGAATACAGCAAAACAGCAAGCACTATTTCTGCTAGAATAATTATGTCCTTTATTATTCCCCACAGAATGCAGCAAAACAGCAAGCACTATTTCTGCTAGAATAATTATGTCCTTTATTATTCCCCACAGAATATAGCAAAGTAGCAACCATCAATGCCGACAAGCTTTCAAACAGGCGTGATGTTCAACAGATTCTCAGAATCAGCTCTTACCATGGTTAGGACTGGGAAGCCGGGTCAGTCCGGACATCAACGCGGCCGGGCGTCCACAAACCCACGGCAGACTTTGTCGACTGAGGGCGGTAACCTCCTTTAAATACCCATAAACAAAGTGTCAGATGGGGGCGAGAATGGCCAGTTCTCTCTCCCAGCTGATCTGTTCGTCCCGTTTCCAAACATTTTTTTCAAAACAGAAACCGTTCCCAGCATTTTAGCACTGTGTGAACCAAAATAACATTGCGAAATACAGCAAAACAAAATAAGCAATAAAGAAATTGAATCAGTCTTTCCCACAACACATAGTCATAAGTTCCCACCACAAGTTAAAACAAATTATAACACATGTTGTTCTCAGTTTTATGTGAGAAACATAACAGGTAAAACTCAGCGCAAGAGCATATATGTTGCGCTTAGTTTATGTGAACTCACCAGTTGTTCCCATAATATAAGGGAAACAAGTTATATAAAGAAGCTAAACAAGTTATATAACTAAACAATTTTCCCAAAATACATTGTCCAAGAACAAAAATAATTCTTTAGTATATCACCTTTGTCAAAATACCTCTAAAATCGGTGGTGTGGTGAGCTCAACCATATTCTCTATCATTCAAAATTAAGAGATAATTTGGAAATTAAAGGTATTACATAAAAAAGATAACATTAAGAGCTCTTTAATTGTGTATTTAAATTGATCGTTTTCTTTTTATTAAACTGCATGTTTTGACTGATTGTTTTTCTTTCTTAAAAAGATTAAGCATTCATGTATTAAATTAGTGGAATGATGATTATTTTAGTGCAGTCCAAGTGTCAGACAGGCTAAGGAGAAAAAAGTTTGTGGAAAAAGGAAGTAGCGCTTGGAAGGAGACTGCAGCTGCTGGCTACAGGAAATCTGCCGAAAAGAAAAGAGGAAGTGGAATCAGACAGTTTGGTTCAATGACCTGCTGCCTGGGGTCGGAGAAAGAGGAGCGAAAACTTTTGACTCGGCCAGATATCTGCTTAGGGTGAAAAGTTTATGAGGTGATAAGGTACTGGGTGCAAGTGTTCGGTGGAGACAGGGGGGGGGGTTGAGGTTTGCAACCTCCCAACGGTTCTCTCAGCACATAAAAGAAGGGTGATTTGGGTACTCGTGGCTCAGATTCTCATCTCAGAAGACATGCAGCGCGGAGCAGAAGAGAAGAAGACCCAAGACGGAAGGATGATCGTGGAGCCAAAGGAAGAACACGGCGCCCGTGTCTCTGAGAACCACCGAGACTGAGTCAGATTATCTATTTTTCGTGTTTTTCCACAATTCGGGGCCAACGATCTGCAAATCCTGTCAAGAAGAACTGCTGTGGTTTTGACCTGGTTGATGAGAAGATCCTAGATGCCCAGAAGATGCGAGTTGCACCCATGAGATGTCAGCTCTGCAGTTAGACCAACCTCTCAAGCCAAGGAGACGCACCTCAGGCACGGACATCAAGGCAAAGGGCTCAAGGCGTGAGTCTTTGTGAATGGGGCATCAACGGGACATCGGGTTTGCCATCAAGAGAAGGCACGTTGTTCGGCTGAACAACTCCTTATCCAGCAATCAAAGCCACTATAAGTTTCCATCTGAGGTTCGGGTCAGTTTGCTCCTCCAAATTTAAAATCCTCTCCTAAATATATTAGTAAGCAGCCTTAGATAAGAGATAGGATGTTGATTAAATATTCATTTGTAATCTGTTAAATTGCTTAATGCTGTTTCTAATCCCCTGCTAAAGCATACTAATTAAAGAAGCATATAAAATTTTGTTCAAAGTTGTGGACATTCAATTTGTGAGTCAACATTTTTCCGAGTTCTTCTATGATTGTAAAATAGTCATGGTGCATGGTTCTAGAAATATTTTGGAGGTCTTAAAAGGTTGCCTATAGCCCAAACTTTAAAACAACACCCTTAGGGACTTTTGAGTCTTTAAAAAATACTGATTGTGTAACAAGTGCTGATTTATAGGAGTAGGAGCCACCGTTAACTAGGGCGGTGGTCGGGGTACAGGTGGCCTCAGGCTACTAGGTTGCCTGACCTGTCCACTGCAGAAGGGTGTGGCCCTAGGACGAAGGTGGTTAGCCGGTCAGTCGTATCCTACTCATCTAGCTGAAAAGGTCTCACAGGAATTCTAAACAGGGTAATACTCGTTAGATTCAGAGGTCCTTAGAACCCCAGCTAGTTTGAGCTTTAACCCAAAATAGGAAGTATGTGGGGGAAGTGGGGTTTTAGTTCAAAGCCAAAAATCTGACACCTTGCAATGCACGGTCAGATAATATCATATCATATCATACACTTTCATGTAGATCATGAAGGAACAAAGACTTAAAAAGTGGGTCCTCTTCAGGAGAATTACATCCTTGAGAATAAAGGTTCCACGCCTGATCACTGCCACCTGCCACCGAGTCAGTCAAGTCAGACTCAGTCCACCTGTCAACCTGCCTACATAATCCCTCCTCAGTCTGCTCATCCCCGCTGGAACGTCTTCTCCCTTCATTCTACCTTTCACCAGCCTTCTTCCTTGTCTTTCGTCCCTCGTCGTTTGCCTCGCCGTCTCCTTCGCCTCACGTCTGCCTGCTCCTGCCATCATCTCCCACCTGCTCCAGTCTGGGTCAGTTCCTTCCCCACCAACCATCACCTTTAATAAACTGTTGAAAACCAAACTGTGTGTGGCTGAATTCTGGTTCACCAATCTCAGTACCTGACAGTTTATTACGACCCATTTAGATCACTAATCTACTTCTGCTATTTCAAAACACTGTTGCACGACATTTAACTGATGCAAAGAAATGAGAACTTATCACTTCTGTTTAGATATCTCTACACTGGGTTCCAGTTGATTTCCAAATTGGTTTTAAAGTTATTTTATTTGTTCTTAAGTGTTCACATGATCATGGCCTCAGTATCTGACCTGATTCAAACGTATGCTCCGTCACACTCCTTCAGGCTGGCAGTGTAGTTACTGTCAGTTATCCCAAAGCCTAAGAGCAAGTTGAGGTAAGCAACGTTTTCAGACCTAGCCTCCTAGCCTTCTTCTCTTCTCTGGTGTCTGGACATTAGCATTTGAGGCCATTCCAACCCTGCTGGAGGAGGAATGAACTGCGGTGTGGCCCCCAACCATTTTTTAGGATGGGACAAGGGCAGTCGCCATGATTGTCTAGGTGGATTATACCATCAATATCCCTGGCTTTGAAGTAGCTTGTGGTTTTTGTCTGGGTGGTGTTTTGTGTTTTATTGTCCACTAATTGTTATCGAGTTGAACTGCTCGTTGTATCGCTATATTGATTGTAGGACATATAAGTTTTCTGTTGTTTTATTCTGTGTTTTACTCTGCTGCATGTTCTGTAAATGAAATGGTGTAAACTAAATCATCCAACAATCAATGTTACGTGGCAGGTTATGAAGCAAAAGAACATGAAAAATGCCAAAACATTTTTTTATCTCATTAAATTACCTAAATATGTCTTTATTAAAATGTGCCTCAGTTCAGGCTGAAATCAAAACACTTTCTAATATGAATAACATGTTTCAATGTTTCCTGCAGATGTTCAGCAGAAGCTGATTGTTAAAGAAGAAGCTTCTTTAGACCACAGACCTCCTGATGACCTGCATGACCCAAAGCCCCCCCACATCAAGGAGGAACAGGAGGGAGTCTACATCAGTCTGCCAGGAGAGCAGCTCAATGGGAAGGAGGTGATTAATGCCATCAGGTTTCCAGTCTCTGCTCCTCCCATAAAGAGTCTGGATGATGAACAGTCTCTGCTGCTCTCACAGCTTTATCCAGACCAGATTAAAGGCAGAGAGCTTCCAGAAGAGAATGATGGAGAAGAATCCATCAGGATACAAGATCATGGAGATGCTTCCACTTCTTCAGAGACTGAAGACACTGAGGAGGATGAAGAGGACAGTGATGTAGAACACCCTCTGTCTGAGCTGAAGCACTTGTCAGACTCTGGATATAAGAAATGTTCTACAAAGAAGAAAAATGTGGACTCAGGAAGGAAAGTCCAGAGAGGAGTGAAGCTTAGCTGTGAAGACTGTGGTAAAACATTTATTAGAAAATCTGCTTTAAACACACACATGAGAATCCACACAGGAGAGAAGCCCTTCTGTTGTGATCTATGTGGACAAAGATTTAGCCTAAAAGCAAATTTAAACACACACATGAGAATCCACACAGGAGAGAAGCCCTTCTGTTGTGATCTATGTGGACAAAGATTTAGCCTAAAATATCATGTAAACACACACATGAGAATCCACACAGGACAGAAGCCTTTCTGTTGTGATCTATGTGGACAAAGATTTAGGCGAAAATCAGATTTAAACACACACATGAGAATCCACACAGGACAGAAGCCTTTCTGCTGTAATCTATGTGGAAAAAGATTTAGGCAAAAATCTAATTTAAACACACACATGAGAATCCACACAGAAGAGAAGCCTTTCTGCTGTGATCTATGTGGACAAAGATTTAGCCTAAAATTTAATTTAAACACACATGTGAGAATCCACACAGGACAGAAGTCTTTCTGTTGTGATATATGTGGAAAAAGATTTAGCCAAAAATCAACTTTAAACACACACATGAGAATCCACACAGGACAGAAGCCTTTCTGTTGTGATCTATGTGGACAAAGATTTAGCCAAAAATCACATTTAAACACACACATGAGAATCCACACAGGACAGAAACCTTTATGCTGTGAACTATGTGGACAAAGATTTATCCGAAAATTGGATTTAAACACACATGTGAGAATCCACACAGGACAGAAGTCTTTCTGTTGTGATATATGTGAAAAAAGATTTAGCAGAAAATCAACTTTAAACACACACATGAGAATCCATACAGGACAGAAGCCTTTCTGTTGTGATATATGTGGACAAAGATTTAGCAGAAAATCAACTTTAAACACACACATGAGAATCCATACAGGACAGAAGCCTTTCTGTTGTGATATATGTGGACAAAGATTTAGCCGAAAATCAACTTTAAACACACACATGAGAATCCATACAGGATAGAGTGAATGCTACTTGTCGGGACTTTGATGCAATCAACTGGGTTCCCTTATTTAGGAAATTTTTGAACAATCTGTATAATCTGACCTAGTCGGTATAATATGATTAAATTTGACTTTGTAAAGTGCCTTGAGATCACATGTTTAATGAATTGGTGCTATATAAATAAAATTTAATTAAATTGAATTGACAGAAGCCTTTCTGTTGTGATCAATGCGGAAAAAGCCTAAAATCAAATTTAAATAGACACATGAGAATCCATACAGGAGGGAAAATGACTCTGCTATGAATGTTTACTCAAACTGCACAGTTGTTTGCTGTGAGATGTTTGGTTGTTGTCATTAAAGGCAACAGTCTTCACTTGCTAGTTTCAGCATTTCTCTAGTTGCTATTTTTTAGTTTTGTCTTAAAACATTTAAAATATATATTTTGTGTTTAATTTTTCAGACAGAGTTGTAGCACAGGTGTGTTCTTAGTGTACAGCAAACCTCAGAATTTATGTTGTAGTAACATGAATGTTTATCCTTGACAGATGAGTGACGTGCAGAGATGTAATGATGCAATCTTGCCCGGGTTTGATTTTAAGTTTCCAGTTTCAATTTGAATAGCTCATATAGCCAAAATGTTTCTTTTGTTTTAACATCTACCTTTTTATCCTTGTGTTTGTAACTGTAATTGTTCATTAAGAGAGCTGAAATTACAAAAAACAATTACAAGACATTTGATGGAATCTTTTTTACTATTCAATGTTTTATTTTTATTTACTATGTTTATGCATTTATCATGTGTTATTTACTCATTACTATTGAAAGGGTCTTAAGGGTTGAGTTTATTCAGACATCAGAGTGTTTTTCAGAGGACTGATGATTCTCGTATGTTACAAAGTGAGGTCTGGTGCAAGAAACAGCCTCACCATAAATTTGCGAGTACTATCTAATCTGTGATGAATTGCACCCAGCCATCTGTGTGTTTTCCTTTTCCTGTTCAATGAATGCTCAACTGTTGAGGTTGTTCTGTATACTTAAAACTGCTAGTTTATGATGTCAAAGGTCACACTAAACTAGGGCCCTCCCTTTTTGAGATAATAAAAAGTACAGCAGCAACAGAGTGGATTTCAGAACAGACAAGAAATGTAACGGAATTCATCTCTGCTGGTCTCCTTTCAATATTTAACCCTGTTGTCTCTCTTCTTTGTGTTGTTTAATGAATGTTGTAGGTGTTTGAACATGACAACATTCATGAAAATTAACTAATCATTTTTACTTTTTTCCACACTTATTTCATTATTTATCATAAATCCTTTTATGATCAAACATTATTTTCATCACTTGAACATGTATGTCTTCATATCAATGTAAACCTGTTCTGTAAATAGAATTTTATAAAAATTACATTATGCCTGTTCAACACCTGAGATTATAATAAATTACATGGTTTACTTAAAGACTCATGTTACAGTAATGATCTGTTTTAGATTACCTACTTTAGAAACTACTAATTTAGCCCGATTACATATAAATGACAATGTCTTTTTATGTAGAGCTGTACTGTTTTATTTCAGAGTAGGGGTCCTGCTAAGGAAGACCTGAGACATGTTCATCTTTCAGAGGTAAAATTGTATTGACATTAAATTATTTACATTGTCTGCAGTGAGATTTAGCACAAGCCTGTGGTACAGTGCAGCTTCTCTTCTGTCAGTCTGCTCCAGGGCAGCTGTGACTACTAACACAGCTCACCACCATCAGGGTGTGAATGTGTGCATGAATGGGTGAATAACTGACCAGTGTAAAGCGCTTTGGGGTCGTCAGACTTGATAAAGCTCTGGACCAGTGCGAGCCATTTACCAAGCCATACACACATTGCTGTAGTCCTCAGGCATGCGCTCAGATAGAAACGTATCAACAGAGCTGCTTTTCATAAACGGAGGTAGAACAAGAAGGCACGTCAGAAACCAGCAGAAGCTGTGCTCTGCAAAGGACTTCAACTGCAGTTTATAACGCCAGAGGAGAAACAGCCCTCCAGAAACAAACTGCAGGGGGAGCGCTCAAAAACCAACCAAATTTATGAAGCGGCAAAATACAAATTGGTTGAAAAACAGCACTTAAGGACTCAGATAAGCAGATTCCACACAGCCACACCAGCAGTGACATGCAGCAGGGCCCTGTTTCAGAAAGCTGGGTTGGTGGATATTCAGAGTAATTTCTGGAGTAAATTCTTGCATATCTTGGCTTTTCCTTTTCAGAAAGCTCTGAAGCTTTGACCCTGAATCTAATTATGACAGTAAATTACTCTGTGAAACCACCCTGCTACCGAGCAGTTATTTAAGCAAACTCTGAGTTTTAAATGTCTAATCATAGGAGCAACAAAAATTGTTTGGGTTCCTTTTTATTGTCCTTCCTGCCTCCAGGGAACCGGGTGGCCTTCACATTAGGAACATCCTGCATCAACATCTCAGGTGGTTTTTAGTCCGTTCCGTAGAAAGAACCGCTCAGGCTGGTATGGAGGGTGGATCATGATTGAGAAATCTTTATAATATAAAATAATATAAAACAAAATTATATTAAGCAGACTGGATTTTTTTTCAGAATATTTTGTATCTGTCTGCTTCCTAAATTTCTTTGTAAGCTATATATTATATTAAATGGTTCTTTAATTTTTACTCTCCTCATGAAACTTCTTTCTATTGGATATTTCTGACAATCTAAGGTAATATGTTGAATTGTTTCCTTTTCCCCACTATGATCACATTTTCCTGTATTATGTTCTTATGTCTTAGAAAGCGTACTGTTCAGTCCTGTGTCCAAATCTTAAACTTATTACCCTTTCTCCCTTTCTGTTCCTTCTGTTTCAGTTCCTTTTTGATCTTATAAAACCATCTGCCTTTACTTTCTCTATCCCATCTTTTCTGGCATTCTAGCTTCGGTTTTTGTTTCATGACACTCTTTGCCTCTGATTTACTGATACGCACTGTAACATTTCTAAGAATTTGAGGTCAGAGGGCCCCTTTGCCCTCTGGCCTTGAACAGAGCCCACTGAACTGCCTGATGATGTTCCACCACTATCACAGACTATGCAGGGGACATTTTAAAGGCACATCTCAGAGAATAGGAATATTAAAGAAAACTGCAATGCTTTTTTACCAGTCACCTCAGAAAATTAAACCCATATATCACGTAGAATCATTACACAGAGTGATGTTCTCCAAGCTTTTGTTTCTTGTAATTTTTTGATTATGGCTACAGAGAATAAGAACCCAACACTCAGTGTCTCAGAAAATTAGAATACTGTGAAAATGTTCATGATTTGAAACTCATGGTGTCGCAAAGGTTCCCAGAGCCTGTAAATGGTCTCTCAGTCTGGTTCAGTTGGCAACACCATCATGGTGAAAACTGCTGACTGGACAGATTTCATGAAGGCAGTCACTGTCTGAGAGGAAGAGAGGAGAGGCGCAACAGTCAGTGGTGGTTTAGGGTGTCATGTCATCTGCTGGTCCTGGTCCGCTGGGTTTGCTGAAGTCCACAGTCAATGCAGCCGTCTACCAGGAATTTCTAGAGAATTTCATGCTTCCCTCTGCTGACGATCTGTATGCAGATGATGAGTTTATTTTCCAACAGGACCGCACTGCCAAAGGTACCAAAAGCTGGTCCAGTTACCACGGTGTTCCTGTTCTTGATTGGCCCAGTAAACTCCTCTGACCTTCAGCCCATAGAACGTCTCTGTGTTGTTGTCAGGAGGAAGATGAGAGACACCAGAACCAACAAGGCAGATGACCTGAAGGCAGCGATTAAAGCCATCTGGGCTTCCAGAACCGCTCAGCAGAACCACAGAGCGATGGCCTCTAAGCCACGGTGCACTGATGCAGGAATTCATGCAAGAGATTAGATTAGATTGGAGGAGCCCAACCATGGATTGAGTGCAGAGAAATGGACAGTTTCCAGAAGCCTGACATTTCTACTTAAATCATCCTTTTTAACGTCTGTTCTTCTATTATTCTAATGTTCTGAGACATTGAATTTTGGGTTTTCTTTACCTGTCAGCCATAATCATCAAGAGTAAAATAAATAGTAGATTGAAATATTTCACTCTGTGTAATGAAGCTCTATATAATAACTGTTTGACTTTCTGAAATCCCTTACCAAAAAGTAGTATAGTAGAAGTTAATTTTTTGTGCTGTATGGACTGCTTGGAATTATGTCGAAGGTCACAGAGTGTTTGCTTCTCCCTACCCCTTAGCTTGACAATGTAAGCAGGGATTCCTTTGGATAATAAAAAGAGAGGAGGCGACGGAGTTGCTTTAGAGCCAGTAGGAGATCTGTATTAAGCATCTCCTGTAATGATCTCAGCACTTATGCTGGGCTGATCATCCACTCTACACACCTGCCCAAGTTCTGCCACGTCTTCAATCAGCCTTCATCAAGTCCACCTGTCTCCAGCTCTATTTAATCAGCCTTCTGTCCAAGCAAAAGGGCCAAAACGTCTTGTGCCACCTTGGTGAGACTATCCAGCATTCTCTATTATCTGCCTGCCTGTTTGTTGCCCGACCTGATCTGTTTTTTGTCTCTGAGTCTGCCTAACCCCTTTCAAGTTCTGTTGCCTGTCTGGACACCCAGCGATCAGCCTGTGGTCCTCTGCATCGGCCTGGACTCATCCTGGACCTCTGAATCTGGACTGCCTGCCTGTTGCCCGACCCCGATCTGTTTGTGACTAACCGCATCTGACTAACCCCTGTGTGCCTCTGAACTCAGCCGGACTCTGGACCTGGACTGGACCCTGACCCGCTCTAGACAATCCCTCGGACCTTCTCTGGATTTCTGATTCTGCCTGAACTGGACTGTCTGCCCGTTGCCCGACCCGATTCTGTTGTGAGCACCGCTTCTGTCTAATCCCTGAGTGCATCTGTAAACAGCCGGATTCTGGATTGGACCCTGACCCGTTCTGGATCCTTCTCTGGACCCTCTCCGGATTTCTAACCCCTCGGCTCCTTCCCCGGACCCCCGTTTATCAGCCCCGCTTCCTCATTACTAGCTGGCGCTCGGCGTACCCCGCTCCCGACTCTCCAGGTTAGTGTCTACTCCTCTGTCCTTCATACGCCAGCATTCCCTGGTCATTAACCAGCTGCTTTGGCTCCAGGGTTCCTGCAGACGTGAGCCGCTCGGGTTGCCGTGCTACCGCCATTAAATAAATACTTGAAAACGTCACTGACCTTGTCTTGGTTGTTTACTGGGTGCAGTCTCGGTTCTTTACATCTCCGTTGGCTCTCCTTACAAGTTTAAAAACTAACTCTTCTGTTGTTTCTCCTCCTGTTTGTTTAATGAATGTTTTAGGTGTTTGAACCTGACGCCTGATGACACGCTGCAGTCTGCTCTGGTCCTTAGCGGTGGCACCAGCGTACCAGATGGTGATGGAGGAGGTGAGGATGGACTCAATGATGGAGGAGTAGAACTGCACCATCATTGTCCTTGGCAGGTTGAATTTCTTCAGCTGCCTTCTTCAGGAAGTCCATCCTCTGCTGGGCTTTCTTGGTGAGGGAGTTGATGTTCAGCTTCCACTTTAGGTCCTGGGAGATGATAGTTCCCAGGAAGCAGAAAAACTCCAGTGTCAATGGTGGAGTCACAGAGGGTGATGCTTCCTGTCAGACAGGAAGTCTGTGATCCACCTGCAGGTGGAGTCAGGTACATTCAGCTGGGAGAGCTTCTCCTGAAGCAGAGCTGGAATGATGGTGTCTGCAGTAGAGACTGACATTTTTTCGGGAATCCCGCGGGTCACGTGATTCCCGCGGGATTCCCGCGGGATGGGAGTCAACATTGGTAGTTATCACGGGATTGGGACGGTATAGGATTAAATATCAACGGGAGCAGACGGGAGCGGGAGTAAACCAATAGCAGGTACAATAAACTAGGATCGATGCCAAAAAATGAAGTAAAATAGAAAATCAAAAATGTAGGATCGCCGCCGCCATTTTGTAGTTTTTTCAAGAAACCTGAACTGTAATGCAAGTCAAAAGAACTACACGACCCAGAAGCCAACAGTGTTTCCGGTGTTTTTTTTTCCTCCAGCGCTCAAAATCATTATCTAAATTGTGAAAGTAATTCCTTTATGCACTTTTTTCTTAATTGATTATAGATCTCTTGCATTATTCTTTAGTTTCAGCTATTTGAAACATAAAAGTCACTTCATTGTTCATGTGAAACAATTACTTAATTAATTCTTAAAAGGCAACATTGTACTTTTTGTTTATTCAACTAAGATTGGCATGGTCTGTTTCCTCGTTTGTTACTTTTATTATTTATTTAGTATTTCTTTTATTTAAACTGGCCTTTACCACAGCTAAAACAGGAACTTAACTGACCCTTCATAGACATTCAGGTTTAATGTATTGCCAGAAAACTTAATGAAGACAACAAGAATGGGAGTAGGGCAGGAGCGGGAGTCATTCTGAATGGGAGTGGGAGTAATATTACCAGGAGCGGGACAGGACAGGATTATTTTTTCTACACTGGCCCGGGAATGGGACAGGACACAATTTTTTTCAGTGGGAGTGGGACGGGACAGGAGTGAAAATCCACTCCAGTGTCACTCTCTAGTCTGCAGCCTGTGCCCAAAATAAACCAGTTAATTTTTTACCTTAAGTGGAGGTCAGCGTGGTTCTG
The DNA here is from genome assembly GCF_011125445.2 of Fundulus heteroclitus. Classification (NCBI taxonomy): domain Eukaryota; kingdom Metazoa; phylum Chordata; class Actinopteri; order Cyprinodontiformes; family Fundulidae; genus Fundulus; species Fundulus heteroclitus. Next base: position 4,590 of record NW_023396733.1, on the reverse strand, counting down.
GCCAGCCAGGCCACTAATGGACCGAGCTGCAGGACTACAGGGTAGCAAACACTCCCTACATGCTACCATCTCAGACCTGCTATGGTAGATTGGACAGTTCCAGATTTAGTAAGGCTATGAAAAAGACAGCCTGACCTTTTACTGATGCCAAGTTTGAATCCTGTTTGTATTAACAACAGAACATCTTCCTAACAATGTCAATGGAAAAGGAGCAGATGGTGCTGGGGGGGGCTTAAAAAGAGCAGCTGACAAGATGGTGGCAAAAGGCCGTGACATCCCAGATGCAGAAGAGTTATTCAGGACCTTGTCTGAAGCAAACACAAGAGTTAAACTCTTCTTTGTGAAAAGATGTTGAAGAAGCAATGGAGAAATGCCAAAGATAGCGGCTGTTCCTGGAACCATGAGAATCCAGCAGCTCATTACTCTGGCTCCAGGAGAACTGATGCTTCTGGATGCAAGTTGCATGAGTTCAACACGTCAGCAGTTTATCTGCAAGTGCTTCAACAGCCAGTGTTTCAGTTTCAGACAGAAGATGGAAATGGCTGCATCACAGCCAGCTGCTGAGGGAAATACAGGAAAACAAAGCAGTGGCAAAGTTCACAGCTGATTGGTAAATGCTGTATTCTCAGATATGATGATGATTTGTATCCAGGTATCATTCTAAACATACAAGAGACACGTGTCCAGGTCAAATGTATGCATGGTATTGGGTCAAAGCGCTTCTTCTGGCCATATCAGGATGATCTTCACTGGTACCTGTTTGATGAAGTCCTTGAACTTATTCCACCCCCACAAACGTTCCAAAGCGCCATGTGGAAGTCTTTAAAGAGGTGTGGAACCCACTCACAATATGAACTTAATGAAACAAAAGGCACATTCATGCATATATACAGACACACACACTGATACAGGAACACATGCAAAATCACTTTAACATGGACACAAACACTGATACAGACACATTAAAATCCTTCACTGTGATCATTGTTGTTATTAATATTAATATATCAAATTACAAGTGTAACTGTATGTTAGGAATTAGGAAGAGGTTACTTTTAGCACATCTCCCATGAGGCTTTGTTATACCTACACACACAGTTCACATTATGTTGCATTTAATCATTTCACTTAATGTTTTACTGTTGGTAATATGCAGGTTTTTACTTTAGATTAATAAAGCTAAATTCAACAGCAGTTTATATCTGGTGTCCTTGCTATGGTTCCAAATTAAATACAGTATAATGCCAACGGAAAGTGCTGTACATTGAAGTCCGTCCGTTGTCTTCCGCTTATCCGGGGTCGGGTCTCGGGGGTAGCAGCTTCAGTAGGGAGGCCCAGACGTCCCTCTCCCCAGCCACTTGGGCCAGCTCCTCAGGAGGAATCCCAAGGCGTTCCCAGGCCAGCCGGGAGACATAGTCCCTCCAGCGTGTCCTGGGTCTTCCCCTGGGTCTCCTCCCGGTGGGACGTGCCCGGAACACCTCTCCAGGGAGGCGTCCAGGAGGCATCCTGACCAGATGCCCGAGCCACCTCAACTGGCTCCTCTCGACGTGGAGGAGCAGCGGCTCTACTCTGAGTCCTCCCCGGATGACTGAGCTCCTCACCCTATCTCTAAGGGAGAGCCCAGACACACTACGGAGAAAACTCATTTCAGCCGCTTGTATCCGGGATCTCGTTCTTTCGGTCACGACCCAAAGCTCGTGACCATAGATGAGGGTAGGAACGTAGATCGACCGGTAAATCGAGAGCTTCGCCTTTTGGCTCAGCTCTCTCTTCACCACAACGGATCGGTACAGCGCCCGCTTCACAGCAGACGCTGCACCAATCCGCCTGTCGATCTCCCGCTCCATCTTCCCCTCATTCGTGAACAAGACCCCAAGATACTTGAACTCCTCCACTAGGGGCAGGACATCCTCCCCAACCCGGAGAAGGCACTCTACCCTTTTCCGGTTCAAGACCATGGTCTCGGATTTGGAGGCACTGATTTTCATCCCGGCCGCGTCGCACTCGGCTGCGAACCGCTCCAGTGAGAGCTGTAGATCACGCCCTGATGAAGCCAATAGGACCACGTCATCCGCGAATAGCAGAGACGCAATCCTAAGGCCACCAAAGCGGATCCCCTCAACACCTTGGCTGCGCCTAGAAATTCTGTCCATAAAAGTTATGAACAGAATCGGTGACAAAGGGCAGCCTTGGCGGAGTCCAACTCTCACCGGAAACGAGTCCGACTTACTGCCGGCAATGCGGACCAGACTCTGACACTGGTCGTACAGAGACCTGACAGCCCTTATTAAAGGGTCCGGTACTCCATACTCCCGGAGTACCCCCCACAGGATCCCCCGGGGGACACGGTCGAATGCCTTCTCCAGATCCACAAAGCACATGTAGACTGGTTGGGCAAACTCCCATGCCCCCTCAAGAATCCTGCTGAGGGTGTAGAGCTGGTCCAGTGTTCCCACGGCCAGGACGAAAACCACACTGCTCTTCCTGAATCCGAGATTCGACTATCCGACGGACCCTCCTTTCCAGAACCCCTGAATAGACCTTACCAGGGAGGCTTAAGAGTGTGATTCCTCTGTAGTTGGAACACACCCTCCGGTCCCCCTTTTTAAATAGGGGGACCACCACCCCAGTCTGCCAATCCAGGGGAACTGCCCCCGATGTCCACGCAATGTTGCAGAGCCGCGTTAACCAACACAGCCCCACAACATCCAGAGCCTTAAGGTACTCAGGGCGAATCTCATCCACCCCCGGAGCCTTGCCACCGAGGAGCTTTTTAACAACCTCGGCAACCTCAGCACCAGAGATGGGAGAATCCGACCCAGAGTCCTCAGGCTCTGCTTCCTCAATGGAAGACGTGTTGGTGGGATTAAGGAGGTCTTCGAAGTATTCCACTCACCCAAACACGACGTCCCGAGTCGAGGTCAGCAGCACACCACCCCCACTGTAAACAGTGTTGGTACTGCACTGCTTCCCCCTCCTGAGACGCCGGATGGTGGACCAGAATCGCTTCGAAGCCGTACGGAAGTCTTTCTCCATGGCCTCTCCGAACTCTTCCCACGCCCGAGTTTTTGCCTCGGCGACCAGCCGAGCCGCCTGCCGCTTCGACTGCCGGTACACATCAGCTGCTTCCGGAGTCCCACAGGCCAAAAAAGCCCGGTAGGACTCCTTCTTCAGCTTGACGGCTTCCCTCACCGCTGGTGTCCACCAGCGGGTTCGAGGGTTGCCGCCACGACATGCACCGACAACCTTGCGGCCACAGCTCCGACTAGCCGCCTCAGCAATAGAGGCGTGGAACATGGTCCATTCAGACTCAATGTCCCCCGCCTCCCTCGGGAGGCGGGGGACATTGAAGTAAATATGTAAAATTGTATTTGTCCCTTTAACCCCGTTACCATCTTCAACCCTGTTGTGCTGGTCTCAACCCCGCCACACCTACAATTTCATTAAAAAAATAAATTTCAATGTTGAAAATTAATTTAATGTCTTTTGACTTTATTTAAAATATTAAGAGCTATCATGTGTAATTTATTTTGATTACAATTCTTAGTTTAAAAACATTTTTGATTAAAAATTACAAGAGTGCTTTCCCTGATTAGTCACATTTCAGGAAATAAGAGAACACAAATGTGTGATTTTATGTCATCTTTCAGTTTAAAATGATTGAATTAGTATGGGGGACATTTTAACTATGTGAAAATGTTGATTTCTATCCCAATTTATTTTATGATAATATTCAGAGAGCCTTCCAAGTTTCCATAACAGGGTTGAGGAATTAAAGAGACAACATCTGGAAATAATGATCAAAACTAAAAAGAAACTAATGCCTGAGATGAAAGAAATTTTTTTTTCTGAAAGTTAAATATATTCCTGATATAAGATATACATAGAAACAATAGTTTTGGGTCCAAAACGTGAAAATATCAGTGTCCAATTTTACCCATTCTAACAGAATGACTCAAAAACACTACAAAAACAAGCTAACTTATTTATTTTATTTTCAAGAACAACATTTAGATTAAACCAAAGGGACACCATTGACATAATTATCTTTCGTTTTACAAACAAGTTGATGAGAAATCCTGAGAATCCGCCTCTGGCATCCTGGTGCTGTTTGGAGGATGACCTCACCAAGATGGCGGCCGTGTTTATGCGCCTCATACCCAACAGCGCAGCCACGTTGATCTCTTCCGGGTTCGTTGTCCTTGTGTTGCTGTGAGCAGAAGTGGGAGGTTGGTGAGGCTGAAGCGAGCAGCAGCTGCTGCAGGTGATGAAGTCTGAAAGAAGTCCAGCAGCGAGGTCACAGCGGAGAACGGAGGGAAGCATGAGCTCAAAGAGCGTCAGGAGCAGCAGAGGAGACACCATGATGGGGGCATTCCACCCAGATTTCTGCTGCACCCATCAGGTTTGGAGATTTCCTTCTTCATATGCTAACTGTGTGGATGGAGCTAAAGTTTAGGAAGCCGTTTTCAGCAGCTGATGGATTCCTCCTCTTCATCACAACTCGTTGCAGGCTTTCCCAGAAAACTGGCTAAGCCTGCAGCTCTGCTTTAGGAGGTGCAATGCTAGCTTAGCTTGTAGCATAGGAGGTGC